>NC_136501.1:109795115-109797327 GCF_053919585.1 Euprymna scolopes | reverse complement strand
AAAGAAAATAACAAAGTATATTATGTATTTTTAACTGGCCTTTCCGATGCAGCAATCGGATTTTAGAAAAAATAAATAACAAAGGAACAACAAACATAATTGCAAAAAACCCTTGTTCAAAATTATTGACACGATTTATTTAATAATCAATTGTATAGCCTTTGGCCTTGATTACCTTCCTCAGTCGCTTTTCATAGTTTACAACCAAGTTGTTGCACTCTTCAGTAGTAATTTTAGCCCACTCTTCCTGACAATAATCCTCCAATTGAATAAGATTCTTAGGCTTCCTTTGCATTACCCTCAATTTTAATTTTCTCCATAAATTTTCAATTAGATTAAGGTCTGGGCTTTGTGATGACCACTCCAAAACATTAATATGATTGTCCTCAAGCCATTTCTTAGTCAGTTTAGCCGAATGCTTTGGTTCATTATCTTGCATGAACCACCAACGACGACCAAGTGAGAGCTCTTTAGCAGAGTCTTTCAGGTTTTCATCCAATATTTTAACATAATCTTCCTTTTTCATGCTACCTGTGACCTTAACAAGTCGCCCTGGTCAAGAGGCAGCAAAGGATCCCCAAAACATCAAACTGCCTCCACCGTGCTTCACTGTGGGTATGGTGTTCTTAGGCAGGAAAGCTTCGCCAGATTTTCTGTAAATATAAGACACTTTATTATGACCAAATAACTCTATTTTCGTTTCGTCAGTCCATAGAACACGTTTCCAGAATGCAACATCTTTATCAATATGACGTTTTGCAAAGGCTAGCCTTGCTTTCAGGTGCATAGGCTTCAATAAGGGAGTCTTTCTCGGACGACATGCTTTTAAACCAGCTCTCTTCAAAACTCTACCAACTGTATGTCGAGATACATTCACTCCAGAGGTGCTCTGTTCATCAACAATCTCCCCAACAGAGATCCTTGGGTTTTGTTTTACTTGTCGAACAATTTTCCGTTCATCTCTTGGGGAAAGAATCCTTTTTCTCCCTCTACCCTCTAAACTCATAACGTGACCTTGCGATTTGAACTTGTTTATTATGGCTCTAACAGTGGATTTGGGAAGGTTTAGCTTCTTTGAAATCTGATCATAGCCCTCCCCATTGGTATGGCATGCTACAACAAGCTTCCTGACGTCTTCGCTGTGTTCCTTAGTTTTAACCATGGCGATTGAAAATTATAATTTAGTCACTTATAATAGTTTAAATAAATCGCTATCTAAAAATTATCTGAAAAAAATTATTCACTGAATTAGCGTTAAACAAGCATAATATGGCTATAAGTTCAGAAAGCACGTAAACCGGAAATTGATATTATACTGATACTAAAAGAAAAACAAAGCCGTGCCAATAATTTTGAACAAGGGTTTTTTGCAATTATGTTTGTTGTTCCTTTGTTATTTATTTTTTCTAAAATCCGATTGCTGCATCGGAAAGGCCAGTTAAAAATACATAATATACTTTGTTATTTTCTTTAATTTAATCCCTTTTTTAGAATTTATTAGACAAAATTAAACTTTTATTTTACCGTGCCAATAAATATGATCATCACTGTACATAATTTTATATATATATACATACATACATACATACATATATATATATATATATATATATATATATATATATATATATATATATTCTAGCAAAAGTACCCGTCGTTGACTGGGTTCAAAAACAGCCTACAGAAAATGGACTCTGATTTATGAGAGTATGATAGGTTATGAAAAGGAAGGGTTGTAAAGAGATAGCTTCGAATTTGGGGGTATCAAAACCAAAGCAAAATATGATGAAAGTAAAAATTAAATAGATAAATCCCATAATTTTTATACCATACCTGTTCACACTGAAACACTTATCACAATATTCTGTGGATCTATATTAAAAAACCTTGTTAAACTTTGTGACATATTTCCATTGTATGGGGGTCAGGTGCTAACGAACACTCCATAATTTTATTATACCATATTTCTTCAAACTGAAACATAATTATTAAAGTATACTTACGCAGATAGATATAAAAAGTCTTTATTAAAGTTTCTGCCTATTTCCATTCTATGGAGGCCAGGCACAAACGCAGAACCCACAATTTTATATTACCATCCCTATTTAAGTTAAAACATACTTATCAAAGTATTCATATGTACATCTATATCAAAAACACTTTTAAACGTTTTTTTTTAATTTTTAATTTTTTTTATTTCCATACTTTGTGG
>NC_136501.1:109575115-109785115 GCF_053919585.1 Euprymna scolopes | reverse complement strand
TCAATGTAAACGCATTTTCTGGATTAAAACCGACTTCAAAGTATTTCACATGTCTGAATAACTTATATACCAAATTCTAAGTATATAGATAAAAATGTTGAGTATATAGGTTGAGAAGTTTCCTCATACACACATTCTTACTTTGATAGATATACTCGTAGCCTGATACAGCTAGTGTATATATACATATGGATATATATATATATAGTGTGGGTCGTACGTATACATATATTATATATTAAAACTTACACACATACGCACACACACATACACACACACATATATATATATATATAAAGAGAGAGGAAGTAAGAGAGAGTGTGTGTACATGACAAAAAGTTATACTCCAAAATTCATGATATTCACCATCTTATAATTTATTTCTTTAATTGAGTTAACTTATACAATTTTTGACAGTATGTGTTTACCTGTAATGGCAGCACTACGCAATTTTGAACAAGATATGTTCAATTTAATTAAAAACTTAAAGATTAAAAAAGAAATCGAAATTTATTAATCCAGCAATAAAATAAATAAATTCCATATACAGATTTCTTGACCCTCGCTAATAATTTTTGGTCTTTGGACCATGTTTTTAAACGATGTTTTCACCACCGGTGCCAACGTTAATCTTGAAAATGGTTGGCTGAAAGACGTCTCGATAGAGTTTTCTTTCTGCCTTACTCCTGATAATACCATTTTTCTTATTTATGTTTGTTAAACAACGAATTATAGTTGAGGAGAAATATACTTTAGAAGTGGAATTTTTTTTTTGGAAATTTTCTCCTTTAAACGTCTATGTTAAACTGTGAAAAAAAAAACTAGACTCTCAACAATTAATAATGGCAATACGTTCGGTGTTATTAAAATATTTTATAAAACTATGTACCCATAACAATCTCTCTCTTTCTCTCTCTCTCTCGCTCTCTCTCTCCCTCTCTCTGTATATATATATATATATATATATATATATGTATAAGCCTGACGAATCCTGGTGTGATTAATAGTTCCCGCTTAGAAGAATATGAAAACTTATAGTACGAGTTTTAACATTTACAAAAATGTAAGCATAAATGAACTGAAAAAAATATAAACTTGCTTCCAAATTAACATACAAAACAATATTGAAGTCTACTCTCCAAAATGTCCGCGATTTACGATTCATAAATTAATTAACATTGTTAGAACGAATAGTGTGGTTTAATGACTTTGTTTGCTAAAAATTCAATATGGCGTAATGGAAAAATAAAAAAGGCATTAGGGGCTTCTCTTCCAATTTTCGGATTTTAATCATGTCAAATCACACTTTAATTCCTTTCGACGGATTGATTATTTTTATTTCTTCTGATGAGTTAAGGGCATAATAGATTCACTGATTGATATAATAAGAATATGATGGATTTGTCGCTACGAAACAGATACTGTCACGAATTGTAAATGTCAACTGAATAAAAGGAATAAATAATAAGATGGTTAACATCATGAATTTTGGATTATAACTTTTTATATTTCTTCACTATATACCTCAGTAATTACATTGGGCTTCGTAAATAAGGATTGATATATATATATTATAAGAAAATATATTTCTACAGAATATATACACATATGGATATATATATATATATGAATTTAACATATATATATATATATATATGAATTAACATAATATATATAAATTAACATATATATATGTGAATTTGACATATGCATATATGAATTTAACATATATATATGAATTTAACACACATATATATATATGAATTTTACATATATATGTATATATGAATTTAACATATAATTATATATATGAATGAATTTAACACATATATATGTATGAATTTAACATACATACCTCTCTCTCGTTCTATATATATATATATGAATTTCACAGATATATATATATATATATACATATATATAGATTTAACACACACACACACATATATATATGCATTTAACATATATATATGAATTTAACTTATATATATATAAATTTAACATATATATATATATGAATTACATGTATATATATATATATGAATTGACATATATAAATATATATATGAATTAACATATATAAATATATATATATGAATTTGACATATGTATATATGAATTTAACATATATATATATATATTTATATATAGATATATATGAATTTAACATATATATATGTGAATTTAACATATATATGTATATATTAATTCAACATAATTATATATATATATATAAATGGATTTAACACATATATATGTATGAATGTGACATATATGTATCTATATATATATGAATTTAACATATATATATACATATATATGAATTTAACATATATATATATATATATATATGAATTGAACATATATATATGTGAATTAAACTTTTATATATATATATATGAATTTAACAAATATATATATATAGATATATATATGAATTTAACATATATATATTAATTTAACATATATATACACACATATATAGATATATATATATATATGAATTTTACACATATATATATGAATTCAACATATATATATATATATGGATTTATCATATATATATATATGAATTTTACATATATATATGCATATATATACTTACATATATATACTTATATATATATATATATATATATATATATATATATATATATATATATATGGATTAGTATGATTTGCAATGTTTAGCAACATTTCATTTTAAGACTCTCCCAGTTATGCAAAACAATGTTTTATTGCTCGTGTAAGAATTCGTATCACGTATATCAATTTCCCTAGCGTTGGTAGATTAAAAAAATTGCGATGGTAAACTAGCGTTAGCTTGAGTTCAACAATAACAAAAAAAAACGATTAGAAAAAAAAGGAAAAATGGTATTAACGCAAAGATGTAAAGAACGGAACAAAAAACAAACAAACAAAAAACACAAAAAAAACGCAATCTTTTAGCTTTTTGAAGCCAGTTCCTGGCGGACGTCTTTCTTGTATCCGAAGTAAGATGTCTACAAATCTATTTTCAGCAGAAAGTGCAAACCCTTGCATAGGAAAACAAAATGATGTACGAATCTATCTTATTCACAGCCTGAATTCATAATTCTTTATTAGTTCACATAAATCTACGATCTCTGTCTCTGTTATATATATATATATATATATATATATATATATATATATATATATATATATATTGTCATCTACATACACATACAGTTTCGTTGTTTAACAGTTAATAAGCACTGCTCGGCACCTCTTGAAGTTAATACCAAAAATTTACGCATAAAATTATATGTTCCTGTTTTGATTTATGTAATAAAATTAAGTAGTCATATATATATATATATATATATATATATATATATATATATATATATATATATATATATATATATTTATTTATTTATTTAATATATATTTGTTTAATAGTACAGAAGTTCAGATAAACATTGGTACCTTCGGTTTCAAGCCCAACATAAAGGGGACCAGTTAATGGTAAAACGTAAATGATGTTAGGCTCTCGTCGGCCATGTTTCTGTCTGAGGAAAAATCAGGGCCGCATTTATTTTTTTGTAATGATGTTCATTTTTATTAAACTATAGCTTATTCCTTTCTCTGTATATTTCATTTTATTCTAATATGGATTTTCTAATTTTTTACTTTTTTATTTAATGCATTTTAATAAATATGTACTGTTCTCTTTTTGCATGGTTTCCTGTCTGTGTTCTGTTAATTTTAGCTGGTGAAAGGGAGATAATTACTTTATCTTATTTGTTTCCATTTAGGGGAGATAATCCATGTTTCCGTTGGTCCAAGGGAGGTAATTAATCTATGCTATTTATTTTTTAACCTTTTTTATTTTATTTTATTTTAAATAGTTGGGGGAGGTATGCAAGCTATTTGATTTCTAAGTCTTTTATATATGTGTAGCCATTATTTTCATACTTAATTTATACTTATTATTTATATTATCAATTGTCTAACTGTCCATTTACACTTTACTAATTTATGCGCTAAGTTGACTGCATCTAGAATACTCTTGAAGAAATTCCTTTCGGTGGGGTCTTCGTTCGTTGTTCTGTCTTCCTATTTTGGTAGGAGCGCTTGTCTCCTATGTAAACAGGCTTTGAGGGTCTCACTGTGTCGAGACAAAAGTAGGTCTGAACACGACGGAGGTTTTTTTCTCACATTTCTGGTTATTTTCTCGATATGACAAACAATTTTCTTTGTCTCAGCTGGGAAATTGCATATTGTGTTGCATCGAGTGCGTTCGACTCGAATATTTCTCAAACTCATTCTATGTCGTGATAGTCAGAACGAAAAATTTAACAATTATTTGTTTTCAATTTTTTCAGATTCATCTGCCTCAGTTTTAATGCTAGGTTTATTTATGGTGTCTTTTAAATTAATTAAAAACCCTTCAAAATTTGCTGACGAGGAGACCTTGCTTATTAAAAAACTATATGTAATTATTGTACGTAACTTGATGTCTACCACAATAAAAAGCATTGTTTTCCGAAACGATCGTACAGATAATTGATTTTGATGTTGTTCCTTCTTATGAAACGGATTTTTAATTTAATTATGATTTGATTTTTAAATTTTAAATTATCAATCACATTACTTAATATATATATATATATATATATATATATATATATATATATATATATATATATATAATGTTAAAAGTCCACGTATGCTTCTAGGATATTGATTTAAAGGTTATGAGGTTTTTTGAAGCATAAAAAACGAAGTTACGTTTTGTATTTGATATTTTTATTGTTATTTTTTATATTTCAAGCGGACCTACGCTCTTGGTCATAAAAAAGTATCGAAATGAAAAAGAAAAAAAAAACGTTTAAAGAACTGGAGATTTGTAGCGTGGACAGCGTTCATTCCTAGCAATCATGTTCGAAAAAGTTCACGTGAATCATTTTAGCCGATTGTGGAAGAAGATTGTGTTTTTAATATTTTTTTAATGTTGCAACGTAAAAGCGTTTAATTCAAACGGCAAAAATGAGACGCAATTGATTTCAATACGTATAATGGAATAGAAAAAAAATTGTTAAACGGTAAAAATAATGTAATTATTAGTTGTGAATAATAATAATAATAATAAAACTACTGAAGAGGGCCGAGTTAGAGACAATGTCGGCTTTTTTTAATGGTGAGTAAGAGATAAAACTAATAATAATAATAATAAATAATAATAATAATAATAACAATAATAATAATAATAACAATAATAATAATAATAATAATAATAATAATAATAATAATGATAATAATGATAATGAAACTACTGAAGAGGGCAGAGTTAGAAACAATGTCGGCTTTTTTAATGGTGAGTAGATTCCATCTCTCCTGCAATAAAGATGGGACGAACATAGATAAACAAATAAATGAATATTAATAATTATATTAATAATAATAATAATAATATAAATAAAATTAATATTAGTTAATAATATATATATATATATATATATATATATATATATTTACACACACAGACACACACAGACAGATACCCCCCCACATATATATATATATATATATATATATATATATATATATATATATATATATATATATATATATATATATATATATAAGGATCCAATGCGTATCGTAATTCTTCCAAGGCACAAACTAACGATCCGAAGTAGACATGATTACTTGGTTTCATCTTTGGTTCGATGAGATATCCGGATATCTCATCGAACCAAAGATGAAGAATTACGATCCGCATTGGATCCTTTTACTTCCCTGCTACCAAATACTCTCATTTAGGATCTACCACTCAATTTGGATATGGAGTTCAATACATTTTTCATTCCGAACCAGTATATAATTTCCCTTACTCTATGATTCAAAAACTTTTAAAAAATTTAAATTATGATTTTCTATGTTTATTGCATTTAGCAAATTAGGTATAAACCATTATAATATTTGCTAATATTTTCTCCCCTGAGGAGATAGGTAAACATCGAAAACCTATAGGCTTAAGAGTTATACTCATTGAAATGTATTCTTTGTATAAATAATATACATACATATTTCTGTGCAGTTTTACAACATTATCTGATCGTAAACGCGATTCGGTAATCGAAACATATGTAACTAAGCAGATAAAGCTATAATAATAATATTAATAATATTAATAATAATAATAACATTAATAATAATAATAATATTAATAATAATAATAATAATATTAATAATAATAATATTAATAATAATAATATTAATAATAATAGTAATAATAATAATATTAATAATATTAATAATATTAATAATAATAATAATATTAATAATATTAATAATAATAATAATAATAATAATAATAATAATAATAATAATAATAATAATAATAATATATGTATATATATTTATCAAGCCCGCAAAAAAGGCGAAAAGTCGTCCAGTATTTAGGTCTTTCCACCTCCGTTTTCACCATATCGTTGAATTTTTATCCTAATTTAATCTTATATATATATATATATATATATATATATATATATATATATATATATATATATATATATATATATATATATATATATAATATAAAATATATTTTAGTCATCGACACACAGACCTGTTTCGTTGTTTCACAACTCATCAGTGCCGCTAGACTAACACCTCTCCCAAGCCGAGGATCGAACCTATATACAGTTTTATAGAGACAGTTTTATCAGGGAGATCATTTAAGAGAATAAGAAATAGTACATCTTCAAGAACCGACCGGTGAGGTACACCCGCATTTATATCATATTGTTTTGACATACGGCCGTCGATGACAACTGGATTCTTCTCTTATTTAAGAAGGATTTAATTATGTTAAGCATCTGTCCAGTAATATCATAGGATTTGATTTTCATGAGAAGACCATATTGCCATACCCTGTCAAAGGCCTTAGATATGCCGCTCCTAGTATTCAATCTAAAGACAGATTTCGACATTTCAAATTTTGCCTTAAACACTAAATCTACGCGGTAAACATTACATGAACGTGAAGGAAAACACATTAGTTGATGACTATAGAAGCTAATATACGTATAAACATCTAGAAAAGTGTCAAACGATCTGGTCGTACGGAACTTATGTATATTTAATTATACGGCCTAAGTATAATTATCTCCCAAAATTGTCATAATGCTAAACAGCAAATTAGCAATACCATAATAAATAAATATATTTAAAAATTCTTATTTACATGTAAATGTGTTTCATGCTTTTCGCAAAATAATCAATACACCATGATATAAATGCGAGTATGTCTGTGGTCGATACTTGGATCTTTATTATCCCTGATATTAATAAATGACCTCCCTGATGAAATTGTCTCTGAGATGGGTATATTTGCTAACGACACTCCGCTCTATAACAGGCATGACAGGAAAACTAATGGTCACATATCTAGAGGAAGACCTCCAGTCTGTAGTCGATACTTGGATCTTTAATATCCCTGATATTAATAAATGACCTCCCTGATGAAATTGTCTCTGAAATGGGTATATTTGCTGACGACACTCCGCTCTATAACAGGCATGACAGGAAAACTAATGGTCACATATCTAGAGGAAGACCTCCAGTCTGTAGTGGAATGGGGGACAAAATGGATGGTTACATTCAAGTCGGCCAAAACTAAGCTTTTGTCTATAAATAATTAAAAAAAAGGCCTTCCCAACCACTTATAGCCATGGCTAATGATACATTACCTGAAAGTACTTCGTTGAAACTCATCGGCTTAACATTCACAGGAAACATGAGTTCGACCAGATACGTCAAGGGAATTACCAAGACTGCTGCAAAGAAAGGTGGGCTCTCTCTACCATGCTAGAAAGTTACTTACGCTCGAGATTATCCTATACCTGTACAAGGCAACCATTTGGTCATGTTTAGAGTATTGTTACCACATTTGGGTTGCTGCATCTGCTACTAGTTCCTTACTTTTAGACAGTATTCAAAAGAGGGTCAGCAACCTGACAGATCCCGCACTGTAAGATAGGCTTCTGTCGACTCGATGAAATGTTGCGCCCCTCTGTCTGTTTTACAAGTATTTATAGGTAGGTGCTCCGACGAGCTACAAGCGCTTGTACTCGGTCGACATAAATACCCTCGACAAACCCGACAGACAATCAGCAAAATCTCACCCTTACACAGTAGAGATCCCTAGATGTAAGAAAGCCTTCTACTCTAATAGTTTTTTTATTTGAACTGCTAGATTTTGGAATTCCCTTCCTGGTACCTGCTTCCCTGACTGTTCTGACATGTAAAAGTTTAAGAGTAATGTAAACAGACATCTTGCTGCTCAACTCCCTACATGGTATCTCTGCAAATTCTGTCCAAGATAGTAATAAACCTACATCAAAGTGGCACTGTTTCTTGTTTGGGGGTGAAAATGCGATTAAAAAGGAGTGTCGTTTTAATTGATTACACGATTTGAAGGTAAATCCGTAGTCAACACTTTATCTTTAACCCTTTAATTGCCATTGCTCCCAGGTCCATTCTGACCCAGAGTTGTAGTACCTGTTAGGGTCCCAAATATGGGTTAAATAGTATCTAACTTTTAAAAAAAAATACTCCATTAAAAATCGTTCCTAAAAATAACTAGATTCGGCATTAAATAACCTGAAAAAGGTTGATATGCCGTAAAACAAAAACAAACAACCAACCTTAGTCAACAGTTTCACTTCGGTCTCAACACCTAGAATGATGTCGTTATCCTAACAACCACGGTGGAAGCAAATGAATTAAGATCCATTTCTTTTGTAACAAGCGGACATACATAGAACGCTTCAACAAACATTTAAAAGCACACATAAACAAATACGTGCTTATAGAATAATTATTCTTATTAAAAAAATATTATTTATTCAAACGTTTCTGTCCATCGCAAAACCGAAATCTCGATTTGTTAATAAATTCAAGATGTTTTCAAAAACGCCAGTTTATTTCCCCTCATCTGATTAAACACCAAAATTTAAATGTCAAAATTGTTTACATCTTTACACTTATTTTTCACCAACTAATGCAGTAAAACTAAGTGCATCCAATATATAGCGTTATACACATAAATTAAAACGAAAATTAAAACATGGGCAGGGATATCAAGTCGAACAGTCTAAGCTTTCGCAAACGTCGTACAGTATTGATTAATGACAACATTCTGTCTAATAAGACAATTGTATTCTGCATCTGCGGTGGCTATCGAATGGGCTCTACATATGCAGGACTGGGTGGGTGATAATGTGATTTAAGTTTGGCCAATTACTACAGCCCCCTCTTGGAAAGAGAAAACAATGCAGTATGATTCAGCACAGCTGCAAGAATTGCTGGAAAGATGTTGCAGTGTCAGGCGAATGAAAAGTATATCAGGATTTTAAACCAGATTTTCTTATCAGGGTTTACTCCTGATGCGTTCCCCCGCGCTCTCCGGCTCCAAACAGACGCGAACAACTTGCAGAAAAAATAAATGTTTATATTCTTTTAAAAAAAAAAGGGCTGCAACTACTAAAATCACTGTTCCCGTATAGCACGAGAAAACTTAGCGACAACGTGGAACCGAGGGGGGAGCGGTTAACGGTGGCCGAGACAATTGAGCGGCGTTTCAACAGCCGGGCGCGTGTCTGCCTGATCTTCTGCCCGACAGGCTACGTCTGCTCAAATCCAGTAGCCGCCACATGTGTTTATAAATATGTTCATTTGCATATTTGAGCTGACGCTGCTACATACGTATTCTTAGCTTCGTTTTATATATATATATAAATATATATATATATATATATATATATAAGTGATATTGTCTATATATATGTATTATATATATATATATAAGTGATAGTGTCTATATATTATATATATAAGTGATATTGTCTATATATATATTATATATATAAGTGATATTGTCTATATATATATTATATATATATATATTGTCTATATATATTATATATATATATATATTAGTGATATTGTCTATATATATTATATATAAGTGATATTGTCTATATATATATTATATATATATTATATATATATATATAAGTGATATTGTCTATATATATATATATATATATATATATATATATATATATATATATTATATTAAATAAAAAAAATACGCACCTGTCACTAAATTTTTTTATCGTTAAATAAAAACGCTTGTCGGGCTTTTTTTCACACTTTCTTTTCCACCTTTGCGCCAATGCTTCGGGTTCGAGCCTACATGCCTACTAAAACTTTTTTTCTCAACACAAACCTACAAACACCCGGGCAACGCCGGGCAACGCTGGGCATCCCCGCTAGTCTATTATATAAAAGGCAAAATGAGGCTTCCTTGTACTTTCTATATCATAATATCTCAGATTTGCAAACGCACATCGTCTCTATCTTAACTAAATTTCGCAGTATATTTTGTGCTACCTAGCTCTATCACTTCTATCCTTAAGAGAAGCATAAGCTTCGAAATGCTTAGGTATAAGAAGCATTTATAATCTTGCCAATATGTATTATGTCTTGTTTAGAATTCTCTTCATATAAATTATGATTCGCCATACATGTTAAGCTTTGTACATCCTGATGTCTTCATCTAAAACTCCTTTAATACTTCTTTAATCCCTTTAAATATTGTAAAGGATCCCTCTAGGTTGAGCTTTAATCCATCATCATATATACAATAAGGAATTCATCCCCTTTTTTGGCGAAACATCTCCACCAAGTCATATCAATGTTAGATAATTTAAATAAAAACTTACACGAAACAATATGTACACTACATTAAATTTATCGTCACATATCTCAGATTTGCAAACGGACATTGTCTCTATCTTTTTTTTGTAATCGAGTTTCTCTCGTTTCGAGTGTTTGTTTGTCTGTTTCATAAAAATAAAACGGAGCTAATAGAAGTCTGTTAATATGTGTGTTTGTATATCAAGCTAAAAGCCAGAAAATACTCGACAAACTTTAGCTGAATCGAACTGTACTCAATAGAGGAATGCCTCCAATCAGTAGTCGAATGGGGGGAAATGGATGGTCGCATCCAATGCTAAGCTTGTATCTTTCAATAAATGAAAGAAAACTTTTAAACCATTAATAGCCATGACTAAAGATACATTACCTGAAAGTACTTCTTTTAACCTCCTAGACTTACTGTTCACAGGGAACATGAGTTGGAACAGATATTGAGAACATTGTTAGGTTTTTTAAGCATTTCGAGATGCTTGAAAAAGTGGTAGTCTGTGGGTGAGAGGTTTCAAGAGTATGGCAGATGAGGCAGGGTTTCGTAGCAAATTCTGCAGGGTCGGTTTATTAACGTGCGGTCGGGCATTGTCGTAGAGAAGAATTGCGCCTTTTCTGTTGACTAATGTTGCGTGTTGTTGTTGAATTTTTTGAGACATTTCATGCATTTGTTGACAGTACTTCCGCCATAATAGTTTCGCCTGCATAAAAAAATGTCTTTTGGTGCAACTCTGGCTTCGGGAAGTGTCGTGGAGATTCATTAGCATCCAACCACGGAGCTTAGCGTCGCCGGTTGTCGTAAAGAACCCACTTTTCATCGCAAGTCACAACCCAGTTGAGAAACATGTCGTTCTTGTTGTGTAAAAGAAGGGAAGATGACACCATTCGCCCATGTATGGAATTTTGTTGGCAAATTTGGTCTGGTTCACCTGCTACTATGTACTTGTTCTTGGGCGGGGTTCAAAAGAGAGTATTTACTGATAGATCCCGAACTGTCATCAAAGCTTTAGCTCCTGTCCCATCGACGAAGTGTTGTATCCGTCTACCTGTTTTACAAGTACATTAATGGTGGATGCTCTGACAAACTACAAACCCTTGTACCGTCTCGACGTAAATACTCCTGACAAACCCAACAAGCAGCAAAATCCCACCCCTTCACAATAGAGATCCCTAGATGAAAGAAAGTTTTCTATTCTAATAGTTTCTTCCCCAGAACTGCTAGACTCTGGAAATCCCTTGCGAGTTCCTGTTTTCCCAGCTGTACTGACATCCAGAAGTTCAAGTGTAATGTGAATAGACACCTTGCTGCTCGACTCACTACATAGTATCCCTGCAACTACTTTTCCCGAAAGTAACTCCCTACATCAAAATGCCACTGTACCTTTTTTTGGTGTAAATTAAAAAAAAAACCTAGACAGAATATAAGGGATGGAAAAACGGCAGACAAAAGTGGGGAAAATATAGAAACGTTAAAATAAGCAAACACACTTTTATTTCTATTTGAAACATGTAAAAAATAAAATATATAATAATATTCAGTACGGACTCGACGATCACCTGCTCTAATTGGGCACCTACCCGTAGTGCACCTGTATTTGTACCGTCTTTTTAGCAACTAAATATTTACAGCCGCGTATGAAGTGCAAAGCTTTTTAAAGATCTACGCTGATATCTATTCATCGAAAATTTGAGATTTGTTCATTGAAGATGGATGATTTTTAGTCGCGTGCAAGCGACTCGATAAGTCGGTCGGTCGGTCGGTCGGTCTCTCCGTAACACTTTTGCCCTTGGCCTTTTTGGTTAAGATCAAAGGTCTGTTGTTAATAGATGCTGTGCTTAGCTTTTTAAGCTTTTCTTGGACTTTTGGCCAAGATCAAGGTGTCTGTTCCGGCAGGTGCTGCAAGCAGGGACCATATGTGGAGGCAACTCCACTTATGAGACCTTGGTCAATGTTGGGCGGCTCTTCATATCAGTTGTCACTATTCGGCTCCCCTACTCCCCGGGGAGTTGGTCCCCATTTCCCCTTCACTCCTCACATTAGAAATCGGCCTTGTGCCTAATTTGCTCGGTGGGGAGCAAATAAACACAGCTTTTCCTGGCCTTTTCGCCAAGATCAAAGTGTAGTATCTGTTTATACTACATGCTGTACTTATGTTTGTGATATAAAGTGGGGGGTCACTTTTCTGTATTAATTTAATGTAAAATGATCACCCACTTTTCAACCAATCAGTGTCAAAGCCATTCAAGTCATTCTCCAAGTTGTTCTTTGAAGGATTCCAGTTATTTTTTAAGCATTCAAGTCATTCTTAAGGTCATTCAATTCATCGTTAAGTTCATTAAAGTTTTTTTAAGTCATTTACTTTTTATTTATTTAAGTCATTTCAGCCCATTTTTCGGTCATTTTAGTTTATCTTTTAGAATTTCATGTCACTCCTACATTCACGCATTCATTCATTATACGAGAGCACGCGACTAATGGCTATCGGCCTTGTTTTATATAAAGGTTTGAACCTATAAGTTATATTACATCTTTGTAGAATTTTAAATTTAGTTCTCAGTTATTTTTATTTAAACACGTAGTGTGGCGACTTACTGCCTTAGAATTATTTTACGAAACAGATATTAAATTAATAATACAAATTGAATGGCGCTAAATTGTGTTATTCATTTTTTTCTTTTCGTTCTGTACTTGTTCTATTACTTTTGAACAACTAAATAATTTGCAATCTCATACGAAGGACAAAGCTTATAATTTCTCGTGCGAGCATACAAATTGTCCTCAAAAGATTTCCAAGTGATTTCCCGCCTTTCTCAGCCGCTTCCTTGAGTGTAATTTGATTTCTAAATTATTGCACGTAAGACACAAGTCTGAATTGTTAATAAGATATTTCTGTTTTTAATTAAAACAGCGGCGTCTACGGCATTAATTATTCAATGGAGTTTATTTGCGCAGAATCGTATATTTCAGGTAAGGTGATGTAAATTACTTTCTTTTTGTTTTGCTATCTCCACGGAAATTCGCCTGGGAATTAAAAAAAGATACGATAGCGAAGGCGAAAAGTAGAGGAAGACAAAATGAAGACATTTGTTCAAAAGCAAATTAAATTGATTATAATCGATAGTAAAAAAATACAATCGATAGTAAAAAAATATAATCGATATTAAAAAAATACAATCGATAGTAAAAAATATAATCGATATTAAAAAATATAATTCATAGTAAAAAATATAATCGATAATAAAAATATAATCGATAATAAAAATTATAATAGATAGTAAAAATAAAATCGATAGAAAAAATATAATCGATATTAAAAAATATAATCGATATTAAAAAATATAATCGATATTAAAAAATATAATCGATAATAAAAATTATAATAGATAGTAAAAATATAATCGATACAAAAATATAATCGATAGTAAAAAAATATAATCGATATTAAAAAATATAATCGATATTAAAAAAATATAATTGATAGTAAGAATATAATCGATAATAAAAATTATAATAGATAGTAAAAATATAATCGATACAAAAATATAATCGATAGTAAAAAATATAATCGATATTAAAAAATATAATCGATATTAAAAAAATATAATTGATAGTAAAAATATAATCGATAATAAAAATTATAATAGATAGTAAAAATATAATCGATATAAAAATATAATCGATAGTAAAAAAATATAATCGATATTAAAAAACATAATCGATAGTAAAAAAATATAATCGATATTAAAAAATATAATTGATAGTAAGAAATATAATCGATAATAAAAATATAATCGATAATAAAAATTATAATAGATACTAAAAATATAATCGATAGAAAAATATAATCGATAGTAAAAAGTATAAACTTGAGTAAAAAAATATAATCGATAGTAAAAGAATATATTCGATAGTAAAAACATATAATCGATAATAAAAACATAATCGATAGTAAAATATAATCGATAAGAAAAATATAATCGATAAGAAAAATTATAATAGATAGTAAAAATATAATCGATAGAAAAATATAATCGATAGTAAAAAATATAATCGAGAGTAAAAAAATATAATCGATATTAAAAAAATATAATTGATGGTAAAAAATATAATCGATAATAAAAATTATAATAGATAGTAAAAATATAATCGATAGAAAAATATAATCGATATTAAAAATATAATCGATAATAAAAATTATAATAGATAGTAAAAATATAATCGATAGAAAAATATAATCGATCGTAAAAAATATAATCGAGAGTAAAAAAATAAAATTGATAGTAAAAGAATATATTCGATAGTAAAAAAATATAATCGATAATAAACAATATAATCGAGAGTAAAAATATATAATCATTAGTAATAAAAATAAAATCTATAATAAAAACTGATGACCGTGCATATATTTGTATAGCCATCTCTCTCGCTCTCTCTCTCTCTCTCTCTCTCTGTATATATATATATATATATATATATATATATATATATGTATATATATATATATATATATATATATATATATATATATATATATATATATATATATATATATATATAATGCTCCTCGTCTTGATTTGAACATATTGAGAAGTGAACGCTTTTTTTTGTAAACAAATCGAGCGGAGGTATTTCGGACGATATCAAAACATCGTTAAGCTCAGCTGCCGTCAATAGCGTAATGGTTAGGAACCTTGACTGTCGTACAGACGGTCGGGTTTCAATCCCGTCTTGAGGAAGTTGCCTGTCTAGCCGAACTGATGAGCTGTGAAACAGTAGTGTATGTGGATGACTATATATATATATATATATATATATATATATATATATATATACAGTGCTCAGTGAGTGAACAGAGCAGGTATATTAAATTTATTTATACAAACATTAATGCCATTAATGTTTGTATAAATAAATTTAATATATATATATTATTTTTTTTTTATTACATTTTCACTCCAAACAAGGTACATTGCCACTTTGGTGTAGGGGGCTACTATCAGGGGAAACATCTACTGGGGTACTATGTAGGGATTAGGGCAGCGAGATGTTGGTTCACGTTGCACTTGAACTTATGCATGTCAGTACAGTTGGGGAAGCAGTGACCTGGAATGGAAATCCAAAGTCTAGCAGTTCTGGGGAAGAAACTACTGGAGTGGAAAGATCGTTTACATCTAGGGATCTCTACAGTGTGGGGGTGGGATTTTGCAGCTTGTCGGGTCTGTCGAGGGTGTTCACGTCGTGGGGGCACAAGTGCTTGCAGTTCTTCAGAGCATTCACCAGTATAATACTTGTAGAACAGGCAGAGGGATGCAACGTTTCGACGATGGGTCAGAGGCTGAAGTTTTGATGCCAGTTTAGGGCCTATCAGATTTGCGACTCTCTTTTGAACCCTGTCAAGGAGCGAGAGACTAGTAGCCGATGCACCGGCCCAAATATGACAGCAATACTCCATACATGGGCGAATAGTGGCCTTATAGAGGTACAGGATACTTTCGGGTGTTAAAAGTTTTCTAGCACGGTAGAGAGAGCCCACCTTCCTTGCAGCGGCCCTGGCAATGCCCTCGATGTAACTGTTCCAACTCATGTTTCCTGTGAACGTTAGGCCAAGGAGCTTGAGAGACGTACTCTCAGATAAAGAGTCGTTGGCCATTGCTATAGGTGGTAGAGAAGGTTTCTTGTAATTATTGAATGAAACCAGTTTTGTCTTGGTGACATTGAACGTTACCATCCATTTTTGTCCCCATTCCACTACTGATTGGAGGTCATCCTCTAGTGTTTCTGCCATTATATATATATATATATATATATATATATATATATATATATATATATATATATATATGTATGCATCTACAGTTCAATGTATTATTGACTAAGTCAGTGCGGGAAGGAATTCGAGCTACCTCTCTGTGCAGGGCGATAGGTCCCCAAACAAAGATAACAATCAATCGATTTGATTGTAAAAATGGGCGATTTCACCGATATCGATGAGAATAAGATATAGGAGTGAAGCATTCGTTGATCCTTAATAAATCCGGAAAACGTCGGGTCTTTCTGCTAATTCATTATATTACCGCGTTTTTTTTTTCAGTGTCTAGAGTAATAAAATTAGTGCTGGAAAAAAGTAGACAAGATGGTTGACCTAAAACAACAAAAAAAAAAAAAAATATTCCTCGAATGTTCCAGCAGCAATAGGTAATGAAAGAAGATGCGTTCTAACGAAAACATGGTGAACAAAAAACAAAAAAACAAAAAAACAACAAAAAAAAAAACAAAAGAAAGAAAACAAAAAAACAAAAGCCAAAAAAAAAACAAACCCTATGCTACAACAGAAGAAGGCCGCAGAAAGACAACAGACAACTTTAGAAATACTGACAGCAACCCAATGCTAGAAATTATTTCTCAAAAGCTTGATCACTTAATTTTACATCGACAGTAGCAAAACGTTTTATTAAAACACGATATAAAACACCATGGATAACTTTACCTTCGTTCTTTAGCAAGATCAACTCTTCGCTGCTTTCTTTAGAATGCCCGAATACCATTTCGCTGTTGATAGCAAACTTTGGACAGATGCTAAAGAGTATGTTTGCTTTTGCGAACAAATTTACACGATCACGACATTGGACATGCTAATGTTTCGGACAAATAATCGGTTTAAACTAGTAGTCCTCATCAAAGTTTTGAGGGCTGTTGTTTTTTCTGTAGAAAGCCACGATTTATTAATTCGCCTGACGAGAACTTCTGGTTTTTACCAACCATTTGTACCGGATAAGCGCCGACGGTTGGCTTGTAGAGAAGCGCTGGCATTCGAACGTGAAAACCGAGCGAAACTAAATGCAAATTTATGTGCTATCATTACTCAAGGCGGCAATATATAAAGACATTTTTGTTTGAGGAAGTGTTTGAAAAGCATTTCCTCTGCCGCAACCATGTAAACTGTTTTATATTATTAAAATATATCTTGCTCTTCTTTTATTGAGCACTCTTAATAACCTCAAATTCATTATCGCTTTTGAATACCTTTAACTTGGTATATATGTACACACCCCGTGTATGAATTATATACAAATCGATATTTTTGTTCTAATTCCTATAATTGTCAATGAGAATTCGGTACTAAGGCAACACTAACGCAGATATAAAATCCTAAGCTAATCTGCACAGTAATAAAGAATTGGCAGCCATTTTTGATGATTTGCATTTTTTTGTCAGCGTGTCATCTTTATATGCAAACCAATGCTAAAATATGGTGAAGTGCTAAAAGATCATCGAAACATTGATTATTCTAGGAATTTGTAAATTGAGAACAACAATAATAAAGAACAGACAACTTGAATATGGTTTCATAGTACAATCAATATCTTATATAATTGCAATTTTTATTGTGTGTATATATATATATATATATTTTATATATATATATACATATATATATATATATATATATATATATATATATATAACACATGTTACATTCTAACTTTGTAAACGAAATAAGAAAATGTTTTTGTTTAAAATATCAATTTCCAGGGCATTTATCGTCAAAGCCAAACATCAGTCTAGGTGATATTATATATAAACATCGAGGGAATTTGATGAACGATATCATCAAAATTATTTTTTAATTGTTTTTGCGTTTTAGTCCATTGGGCAATTTTTTCTGCGTAATTTATAATATTATAAAGCAGTCATTCAATAATAATACACACGCAATCTGCATAAATTAAAATAACGGGTTTTAGGGTATTGTACGGCCGGGCAACACCGGGCGGTCAGCTAGTATATATATATATATATATATATATATATATATATATATATATATATATATATATATATATATTAATGAACGCAAAAGGATGTAGTGTTTACGCAATGGTAAACTTCAAACTAATATACATAACAGTATTTATGTATAGAAAATTTAATCCCAACCGAATTAAAAAAGCTCAATACGTAATAGAGAGTAAAGCTTATTATACGAGAAAGAACATTGAAACTGTAAGTTGAACCTAACAATCAAAATTTGTTGTTCGACTGAATACTCCAAAAAACAATTTACGTCCTTATTCCGTGGAGTTTCAAAAATCTTGTTATTCTTCACACCAGAGGACATAAAGAAATCAGCAAAAGGCATTAAATGAAACCGCAATTTATTTTAGTTATAAATTGCCAAATAAAAAAAGACGTGAAAAAAAGTTGGATATGTAAAAAAAATATAGACACAAACTGCGCATAATATTTTAGCTTGCATGAAAATCCTCTCAAGTTGATCCGAAATGCAAAATAGTTTTTTCGAGAGAATGGATTCCAAAATAAGACCAGCGTGAAGATGCATATAACCCGATTGGAAAGCGTTCAAAACAGCTGAAATAATGACATTTATTTTATTTCCAGACATTGCAGTAGCCCAAAGAGAGTTAGTCGAACAATAAATGTTGATTGTAAAGTTCAACTTACAGTTTTGATTTTCTTTCTCTTATATATATATATATATATATATATATATATATATATATATATATATATATATACTAACTAGCTCTACCTTAGTATTGAGCACTTTTGAAATAAATACTTAAAGTTTATGCATAAATCTATGCTTTCGTATATTAATTTTATGTGAGTAAATTAAGTAGTTATATATATATGATATATATAATATATAATATATATATTCAGAATGTCAGAGATTATATATAATTATTTTCACAGCCCAAAGAACGCCGCAGCCCAAAAGAACCATGCCAGCCAACGAAAGGGAAATGTAAGACTTGTGTGCGAGGCGTTTGTCAGTTGGTAGAGTGCTTGCCTCGCATGCAAGTGGCTCGGGTTTACAATCCCGGGTGCGGATATGTCTGACTGATGAGCTCGAATGAGGGCGAAACTCGAGTCTTAGACATTCAGTTCGTTGGCTGACATGGCTCTTGTGGGCTTCGGCGTTCTTTGGGCTGTGGAAATAATTATATATATATATATATATATATATATATATATATATATATATATATATATATATATATATATATATAGTAATTTATAAAATATATATGACGATTAAGCTACACTGAATATTCGGCGTTTCATCCACTCTAGGATTCGACAGGCTTATGACGAATCCTAGAGTGGATGAAACGCGGAATATTCAGTGTAGCTTAGTCGTCATATATATTTTATAACTTACTAACTAGCTCTACCTACGTATTGAGCACTTTTGAAGTAAATACTTAAAGTTTACGCATAAATCTATACTTTCGTATATTAATTTTATGTGAGTAAATTAAGTTTTTTTTTTTTTTTTTTACAAAGGCATCACCACATTATCAAGGCCAAGAGGCCACTCAAGGATAAGGGTTAAAGAGTGTACAGTAGAAGTTGGTCAATGTAGTAATCATTAGTAATGAAAATTTGGTAAATTTAATAACTTATATGGAACGGCTCATCAAGAACTTATTTACTTTAGACTTGAACAAAACCATATTGTAGTCAGCCGGAAAGCAGGAAAACGGAAGACAATTCCACAGGCGTGCAGTTCTAAGAAAGAAGCTTTGTTCATGGAATCTACGTTTAGGTTTAGGCACAGATAAAGAGTGGGGGAAATTATTGATAGTGTTTACAGCTAGACGAGTGTTTCTTGTGAAAGTTTGGCGAGGGGGGACCATAGATTGAAGCTCAGTTGAACACTTTCCATGAAAATAACGATACATCAGAGACAAACTCGCAACATCTCTTCTGTGAGATAGAGGTTGCAAGGAGGAGAAAAGGACATCTCCTACGAGGCTACGAAGTCTATTTTGAACTCTATCAAGGCAGGACAAGTCCTTTCTAGCAGCTCCTGCCCAGATGTGGCAACAGTATTCCATCCTTGGACGTACCTGGCTCTTATATAGATAGAGAATAGCATCAGCAGTGAGATATCTACTGGATCGATAGAAAGATCCCACCATTTTCCAGCGGCCTTGGCAACAGATTTGATATACGTGTTCCATTTAAGATCAGGAGTAATGGTCAAGCCCAGAAGCTTGTCAAAACTTGAGGCCTCCTGAAGACGAGAGCCATTCATTTCAATTGATGACAAATGTGGATTAGAATGTTGATGATGTAAAGAGAGAAGCTTGGTTTTAGATGCATTAAAAGTAACCAGCCACTCCTTTCCCCATTGTACTACGTGCTCAAGATCAGAGGAGAGAGAATTGGAGAGAACTTGCTCGTTTACTGTCTTAGATGTGGTACCATAAATGGTAGTGTCGTCAGCATAAATGTCTACAAATGATGTAAGGATATGATTTGGAAGATCATTAATGTAGATCAGGAAAAGAGTTGGGCCCAGGATGGATCCCTGAGGGACACCGGCATTAATACTGTGAGTTGTTATATATATATATATATATATATATATATATATATATATATATATATATATATATATATATATATATATAAAGTATGTGATAACAATTCCGTGTCTCATCCGCATTATAAATGTAAATATGGAAGCAAATATTTCCTCACATCTTCAAAGTAAATTCTAATTGGATGCTTTATTCCATCAGAATTTCAAGAAGAACTATGACAAAAGAATAACGAACTCAATCACACGACTGTTTCAATGTAGCGTTGCAGATTAAATTTCACCTCAACGTTACGTGAAAGGCGACAGTCTTAATCATATACTGCTTTTGTCTAAAAAAAAGCCGATACGACAATCACCAAATATCTTGAACGGTAATTTCCGAGTCGTAAAATCGAATTAGAAAAATAAAATTGATGTTGCAATGTCGGAATGATAACTTTGATTTTCGAAATTAGCCATTATTTCCTAGACAAGACAAAACTGTTTTCTTTTTTTTTCCTGGCAAGAGTAAGTATATAAACGTCGTTTTGTTTTTGCAATGAAAGATTTCGGTTTGGTATCAGTGAATCTATCATAAAGCACAACTTAACTATTACACCGACTAAAAGAGCACAAACCTTCTCAGAGCTGCATTATTTAATAAAAACTATATATATATATATATATATATATATATATATATATATATATATATATATATATATATATATATATAATTAGCTTACGAAACTCCTCTATCAGTTTTTGGTCTATAGACATGAAACTTAATATATAGGGTATTCGAACCCATGTGAAACTGTATATTTGGGTTTTAACCAAAGAAAAACGGTGTAGACGTATGACAAATTAAGAAATGAAATTTGTCAGGTGAAGATGGATCTACGGTGTTACGTATATTCATGCGTAGCTTAATAGCTATTGGTTGATGTTTTAATTTTTAACCGTGCAGCAAACATATTTTCCTACCTCAGGTATTAACGTCAAAGGAAAATGTAAATCGTAAGCTAAGCGTCTTGGTTTCGATTCTCGGTGCTGGCGCAGGAGTCCGATTTTTTGGGGGGGTTACTTTTTAAATCTTTACTATATATTGGGTTCAATATAATAATAATAATAATAATAATAATAATAATAATAATAATAATAATAATAATAATAAATACGAAATCCGCTTCAATCCAAATATCATACGTAAGCGTATTTTATCATCGAGCAATGCCGGGCGGCCTGCTAGTGTATATATATATATATATATATATATATATATATATATATATATATATATATATATATATATATATATATGGAAATTGCTCCAAAGCTAGGAAATGAGAGTGAACAATTGCATGCTTTGGTTTTGATCTAAGCTGATGTCACCCAAGTCACGCACACACACACACATGTATATATATATATATATATATATATATATATATATATATATATATATATATATATATATATATATATATATATAATTTGTATCTTACTACTATATATTAGGGTAAATATAATAATCGATATATATATATATATATATATATATACAAATAAATGACTAAAATTCTAAATTCCAAATTTCAAGGTGTTCGTCTTACCATTTTTTTCAGACAGTATTTTAAAATGTTCAATTCTTGACATCACCTTTTTTGTAGCGTAGAATCATTCATGTATCTGAATTTTTGAATTTACTGCGCCCTTGACTCCTCAGAAAAAAGGAACTCATCAACTTTAAAAGAAAATAAATGAATATGAGCATGATTAAAAAAAAATAAGGGAATACCGAGAGATCCGCACGTGTATTCTTTTCAGAGAATAGTGCATCTCTTCTAAAGCTCTTAACACTCTGGTCCTTCAATGATACCTTTCGACTCTTGTGTCGCATCATTACGCAATTGGAGGGGGGAATTAACAAAACAAGTACAGCAAATAGTCGGGGCTTGCATTCCCTTGCCTCGAGCGGATGAAGTTCTTGTTTAGGCTGAGATGAGAGTGTCTCTTCAGCGTGACGTTTAAAACCTCCGACTGAAAAAAACGCGGCAAATATTAAGGCAATATTAAGGCAATATTAAGGTGAAATATTCCTGGTGTTCACTAAGAACGGCTTTTTATAAAAATAAACAACGAACTGTATATAGTCATATAGAAAATACCGTACAATATTCCACATATCCAAATAATACAAATACCTAGTAATAATACTGAACGAGGATAAAAAATTATATTGTAAAGGCAAACAACATTGAACATAGGGTTTACGTGTCATAAGTGGGTTGATGATTTTATGTCAAACGTGTATATTCGAGTGAGGTTTGTGCGCATGCGTATTCTGTTCCCAGTGTGTGTAGTTAGGTGTCGTAAATGTCGCATGACAAAGTGATTATTGTTTGTTGCTAACACATACCGTGAAAGAAAATGTGTCGTAATTGGCTATTATTCAGAATGCTTCACACTGTCAGCAATAAAAAATGTAATTATATGTGAACACAAAAGACAACACAATTTTACGATAATTGCTTTATATATATATATATATATATATATATATATATATATATATGTATATATATATATATATATATATATAAAATAAAAATTACAATTAAATTTACCAAAATGATCCAATATGGTAAAACTAAAGTATATTATAAATATTAAAGAATTAATATTTATAAAGTAATCGCAACCAGATGTAAAAGCTCAATAAAACAAAATAGGAGATAGAGCTTATAATAAGAGCAAATATTTTATAAAACATGTTAAAAAACACTTTGAAAAAGAGTTAAAAAGATATTTAATCTGAAAAGGAAACACTTAATAAGTGGATAGTCCTTAATCCGCGGAGTTTCGAATAAATACTCTCCTTCTCACCAGAGGGTAGGAATTAGTAAAATGCGGGATCGGATTTTGCATCCAAAAGTATTTAATGAAACTGCAAGTAAGTCAAATATCTTATTTGATAACATAGAGTGAAGCAGAGGGAACATGGTGAAGAAAAAGGTGACCTCACGCGAATGGATAGTCTGGTGAAAAGTAAATTATCCAATGACGGTAAAGTCCAAAAATATAAATCCAAGAAAGTTAATTGAATTTCCATTCGCACAAGTAAAATCCAAGGAAATCATCTAATTGGGAGATGATCCAAAATAATCCAAAAGACCGAAATCTATGGAATAATGCATAAATGTGTAAAAGGAAAAGGGGGAAAAATTCCAATAAAATTAATTAAAAAAAAGATATGCGTTTGATATATATAGTAAAAATGGTAATTAGTAAAAACATGAAGACAGTTCTCAATAGATTTGCAACTTTTTTTCAGAAAATCAACATTGCACTAGTGATTATAGTTGGGATTTGATGTGATAAGAACAGATACCAAAAATTAGATTTCTATTTGGAACAGAAATTGAGCATTTAATTTTAAAAATCGTGTAGAAAAATGCTGAAAAATCCTTCATTTTCATAGCATTTTTCACAACACTGACTTTGAAATTTCACTAGTTTTATAAAAAATCCAACTAAAAGTAATGAAATACATTGAAAGAAAAATAAATACATGAATTATAATTTTAATTATGAATCACAACTAGCAAAATATCTCACATTATACTGCATTGATTAAACAAAAATTGTGAAAAAAGCTAATTAGCAACTAAGTCTGTTAAATTTCACAATCTAAAAAGATATGTTGAAATGTTTTTAACAATATTGTAATTCTGTAACAATATAATAACTTGATACAAGTTAGAGAACCATGTATTTTATTTTATTTTATCAAACGCAATAATATAAACTGTTATAATAGAACTAAATTGTTCTGTATAATTTTTTTCAAGAAAAATGAAGGTCTAATTTGCTGGCACGATGGTTTCATAATAATGTGCCTATGTCTTGCTTCCTACCCATATACAACTTTTTTAGAAAAATCAATCACTTGACCAGTGTTTGGCTGAATAATTGGTAGCAGTAATGTTTGTCAGTCTTTTTTTTGAGTTCTTCACTATTTAAAAAAAAAAAACAACACAAAAAACAATTATTAGAAAACACTTATTTTTTATATTTTTGTGATGGAATATTAATATTGTGTGGGTAAATTAAGAAAACTAATAAAATTTAATGGATAAATATTTATTTTCCTAATGGATAAAATCGTATAAATGCCCTCTTCTCTCACATCTAATTTATCTGAGTTTATCATCAATAATATGATATTTTCCGGAAGTAGTGCGAAAGCACAGTATTCAGAACTGTTTAAACTGTAATTTCGATTTCATTTAACTGTTTTGTTCTCTGAATCATATTAAAATATACTGTTGAAAAATTATTGTCGGTTTTGATCTCAAACCAATTAACTGCATACACGTGGATGATAAATTTGACCAGAATGTTTAATTTATCATATTGTTTGAGGATGGACACCTCTGATCCATAAATACATTAACCCTGTGGCTTATGTTAGCCATCTTGCTTGATTCAAGGGCCCAATTCTCTAAGCTGCATATCTTAGTTAAACTCCTCGATAAATGCCAATACTCTCTGGTCTTCACACTTAAATTATTTGTTTCTTCTGCTGTCAGATAATGATGATCGGGAGGGATACTATATTTTAGAATTGTACTTGAGGCAAATCTTGATAACTATTGATACAAAGTTTACCCAAAGGACCAGTAAATGTTTTTAGGCTTTTTGTTGTTCCTTCAATTAATTTAAAAATTGCTGTAAATGGCAGTTCTTCTAGTGGAACCTGAAAATTGGAAAATTTGCATGTTTAATAATAGAGCCAGATTACATAATAAATACCAATGTATTATTTTATTTTCCACAAAAAAGGAAAATAATTGCAGGTGAATCTATAGAATTGATTTTACCTGCTTGTTAGGAGGACGAGTGCAGATTGTGTGCCTTTTTGACAATTTTCTGTCTTGTACTTTACTGCAAAGTCATAATATCTCCAGACAGGAAGTTTACAACTACAAGAAAATATATCAAACATTCTGTCTTGCAGTTCCTTCATTCTTTTCACTTTGGTTGCTGCAAGAGATTTCCTGTCAATCCGTTTGGCCCTCTTATAACAAAATATATAACGTTCCTCTAACAAGGGCAATTGTGGATTAACTGCTTGCCAAATATTAATTAATTCCTTAGTAATTTACATAAAAATCCCACTATTTTTAAGTGGGGATTACCGTTTTCGAGGAAATAACTAAACTGGATGATGTGTCGTGAAGTTGGAGATGCTGTTTCACCCAAACGACAAGGTGGACCAGAAGATTTTGTGAACCAATGTTTAAACCTGAACGTTGTGCTTTTACTGACATTCTAATCTGAAAAGTAAAATAAATAAATGGATTATAACTGAAGGAAACTGCTTTAGTGTATCTTCCAGTTTCAGATGTAAAACAATAAGCGCTAGGTATAAGAAATAATGAAACACTTTGTAGAGTTGCATTCAATGTATTGAAGAGAGAGAACAAAACCAAATCAGAGGCATAGTAGTGTTTAGTTTAGACATTTTAGCAGACTTTAGCTACTTCTTCGATAACATAAATTTACTTATAAAGAGATTCATTCTTGCTGTAGCTGTGCCATTTTAAACAAGTGTTTAGTGTTTAGAGTTTGAAAAACCAGTGCTTGTGCATCTATGTAGCCATGCTATTTTTAATAGTATTTTCAAGTAAAATTTAATTTTTATGGAATTTTTGTTTATTAACTTTTTTTTAAATATAAAGCTGGAGTGTAGGTCTTTTCTATGTCAAACCCCAACTATCATCACCATTGCTTCACCGACATGCCGTAGTGCTCAAATCTATTGCAAAGCAGATATACATTTTTATTACAGTTTTATCTGCTTAGTTACACATGCTTCCTCTGCCGAATCGTATCAACGATCCGATAACTTTAGACGTTACAGAAATAATATTTGTTTTTCAAAGACGGCGTAAATATAATAAAACTAATACAATTACGCACCTTCTTTTTGTTTTAAATCTAATTGAGGAGACAAGGCGAAAAGTATTAAAAAACTTACTTTATAATTATACGATTGTTTCTACGCTTCGAAAAAGGTGTTGCCAAGAATTGAACATTTTTATACTTTGAAGGAAATAAACGGTAACACTAACAATATCTTGGGAATTTAAATATAATTTATTTGTGATTTATTTGGTTGTATATATATATATATATATATATATATATATATATATAACTACTTCATTTACTCACATAAAATTAATATACGAAAGTATAAATTTATGCGTAAACATTAAGTATTTACTTCAAAAGTGCTCAATACGTAGGTAGAGCTAGTTAGTAAGTTATAAAATATATATGGTGATTAAGCTACACTGAATATTCCGCGTTTCATCCACTCTAGGACTCTTCAGGCTTATATATATATATATATATATATATATATATATATATATATATATATATATATATATACTAGCATGAGTACCGGCGTTGCCCGTGTGTTTGGAAGTGTATGCTGAGCAAAAAAAAAAAAAAAAAAAAAAAAAAAAAAACGGTCAATTTTTTAAAATTTGACCTCTATTATGACCCCTTAACATTTAATGTTTTGGACTCAAATCAAGTTATTAAGTTAGATTCATGTGCAAGGAACCTAGATATAAAATTGCAAATGTTTAGACCCCAAATTGTCGGAGGAGTTGCTCAAATGTCAAATCGTTAACAGCCAAATTTCGACAGAGCTATTGCGTAGGGAAATGTACACAGACAGATACACAGACACACAGACACGTTCACTTATATATATATATATATATATATATATATATATATATATATATATATATATATGTATGGATGTATTATTTACTTAAAAGCTAAATTAGATATATATCGTAATAGATTAAAAGAAAATATTGATATACATCAACACTTTTTCAACTAGAATACTATCTCGTTCAAGCTCCGAGAAAACTTGATTTTTTTGTTTTTTGAAGGTTTATATTACACTATATATTTTGTAAAGGTGTATATATATATATATATATATATACACACACGTGCGTGCGCCTATATGAATGCATCTGATATATTCTAATAAGTATCTATTTCTTATATAGATGGATAGCAATGCATAAAACGAACAAAAAGAAAATGTTATTAGATACATATCGATAGAATGTGTCGCTATCACGTTTGCCGGATGTAAAATTATGGCCCATTCATTTCGTCACCCATTGACCCCCCACATGAGCGATCGCCAGAGAAATAGGGTGTGGCAAGGAAGAGACTTCCTGTCACGTGGAAGAAAAGGCATAATTACACAACATTATGTAGGGCGGCCGCCAAGGTCAAATAGCACCTGCCCTGCATGGCGTGTCACATTAGTGAGTCATACTTCTGAAATCTGTGTTTGAGTCGACATCCGTAAACTTGTCAACTAATTGACAGCAGATGACTAGAGAAGGTAAATAAGGAACAGTGTGAATGAAAAATCGAAGAAGGAACGCGTTCGATTTATTACTTATTTGTTGCTTATTGGTTCTCGCACTTTAATCGAACGACTGTCTTTCCTTGTTTACGGCATATCAACCTGCATTATCACCTGCAACAGATGTACTAGATTATACTAATGGTATTAAAACAAGTTCGGGTAACATTGCAGAGTAATTAGCAAACAAGTACTTGTTAATGGAGATAACAATCATAATTTATATAAAACGCATAATAATGAAATACCCCATCGGACTCGCAGACACTTCAAGTGTGGAAACGATTTGTTAGAGTCAAAACCATTAATAATTAACACCCAAGACAAAGCAATTTGTTAAACTATGTCAGAATTAAATTTAATATTTCTAGACACGATAAAACAGCTCGCGCGGATATATATATATATATAGGACAACAAGAGTATGAAATGAAGACACAAAACTATATATTGGTAGATATAGAATGGATTATTTATTGAATAATGGAATACAGGCAAAATTTTGGGGATATATATATATATATATATATATATCATGAGCAAAAAAATAAATGGGCCAAACAAATTTTAAAAAAATTTTTGCATTAAAAGATATATTAAACAAAGAGCAATTGAACAAGGAAACTTGAACGAGACTAATAACACAGAACAAGACATTTACTTTAATAAATGCTTAGGATGAAATCGCATTTCATTTAGATTTCTTTAAAAGATCAATCATTTTAGACCTGCTCTCAACCAAAGTGGAAGACTGTGAAGAGGAGATGCTATTCCATTCGCTTTGCACAACTTCCCACAGTTTGTCATTGTTCGAAAAAACGTTCTTCCGACCAATGCACGAGATATTATGGACAAAATATTCTCGATTATGTTTAAATCGGGGCTTTGACGTCGCCAAAATATCACATCAATTGAATTATCATAAAACCATTTTTGTGAGTTTAACAGTGTGTGCAGGGGCATTATCATGTTGAAAAATAATGTTCTGAGATATTCCCAGCTTCTGTATATTTGGTAACAATCCTGTTTCTAATATTCGAATGTATTCCTTTGCATTGATTGACTTCTCACATTTAATAAGTTCCCCAACTCCTGCTGCAGTAAAAGTTTCCCATACCATTATCCCTACATTCCCGTGTTTAATGTCGTTTTTATGCAACTTATCGAAAATAATTCTTTAGTTCTTCGATTGCATCGCTCGGGAGCATCGGGAGCATCATTAACAAGGCAAAATCTGGATAACTCTAACCAGAAAAATTCCTGAAGTAGTCTGTATCTTCCTTGCCATAACACGAGAAAAATCTGTTTCTATCATTGATGTTCTTCGTGGATAAAAATGGCTTCTTTGTACGCCTTTGGAGAAAAATCCCATTTCTTTCATTCGTCTAGATATTGTATATCTAGAAAGAGAATTTCCAGTCCCTGCTTTGAATTTATTTGCTATTGTCAACATAAGTTTTCTTTCTATCCTTCGAAATAGTAAATTTAAGCCTGTGGTCATCCTACAAAGTGGATGCTCTAGAGCAAAGGTTCTCAACTTTATTTTCTTTTTAATGTATTTTTGGTGAACTTTTATAGGTTATTTTATTTTTCAGTAATCTAAAGAAAACCAAAGAACATATATCAACAGTTTATCTTGAAGTAAGACTGAACCAATATAAACGTTACATGTACCATGGGGGTCCACATGGACCTCAGTTGAGAACCATTGGTCTAGAGCGACCAAATCCAGATTTCCCTTTTACTAAGCTTTCGACTTCGAACCTTTAACCAATTTGTTTCACTACATAAATATGTTTTCACATTTTCTGTTCTTAAAATGTCAAAAATCTGCTTGTAAGTCATATTGGACAGCCTTAATCCTGCAATTCGGTTTTTTATATTTTCGTAAAGATGCGTTCTTCCAATTTTTAGGATTAATTTTTCCACTTATTATTATATGCTATTGTAATAATGATCTGCAAAATAGAAATTTACAGTTAAAAGTAACAGAACTTCAGGGAAAATATTGAAAAATCGATTTCTTCCTTCTTTAACTCTTGGTCTATTTGTTGTTTTGATCATAAGTATATTTATATATATATATATATATATATATATATATATATATATATATATATATTATAATATAAAGCTGACTACCTGTGTGTGTACGTGTGTGTGTGTCTGGTGACGAATAGGATCCTATATGGTTGACTATTTTAAAAAACTAATCACATATCTGGCTGAACGGTTGTTCATTAAAATTGTGGGGTCTGCGTTCGCGCCTGGTCCACAAATTATGGAAATAAAAAATTAAAAAAATTAAAAAAAAGTTTACAAGTGTTGTTGATATAGATGTACATGAGAATACTTTGATAAGTATGTTTTAACTTAAATAAGGATGGTATAATTAAGTTGTGTGGTCTGCGTTCGCTCCTGGCCTCCATCGAATGGAAATAGGCACAAACTTTAATAAAGACTTTTCATATCTATCTGCGTAAGTATACTTTGATAATTATGTTTCAGTTTGAAGAAATATGGTATAATAAAATTATAGGGTGTTCGTTCGCACCTGACCTCCATAAAATGGAAATATGTCACAAAGTTTAACAAGTTTTTTTTAATATAGATCCACAGAATATTGTGATAAGTGTTTCAGTGTGAGCAGGTATGGTATAATAAATTATGGGGTTTATCTACTTTATTTTTACTTTCATCGTATTTTGCTTTGGTTTTGATACCCATTCGAAGCTAACTCTTTACAACCCTTCTTTTTATAACCTATCATATTTTATTAAATCAGAGTCAATTTTCTGCAGGCTGTTTTTGAACCCAGTCAACGACGGGTACTTTTGCTAGTATATATATATATATATATATATATATATATATATATATATATATATATATATATATATATATATATATATATGTGTGTGAAATTGTAAGTGTGTGTGTCTGTGAGATTGTGTACGTGTTTTTCGCTAATTACTCTGTCAATTTCAGTCTCAAGATTTGGCATAAGGAATATTGAGATCTTGGAAAATCTTTTTAATCGGTTGTCAGACATAAATTTGGCTGGCAAGGAGTCAGCGTTCCACAATTTGACCTTTGAAAACTCTACCAATTCCTCTGCTGATTTTTGGGTCAAAACACTTGAAATTATAGATGTAGATTCCTTGGACATGGATCAAACTTTTTAATTATGTTATTGTGGTCAAATTTAAAAGAAATTGACCACTAAGATAATTTTTAGTCCAAACCTTTGAAATGTATTCAGACATTCGTTGTTTGGCCGAAAATTTGGCTACCACGTGGTCAAAGTTCAACAGATTTATACCTTTGCAGTCTCTAGCAAACTATTCAGCAAATTTTCTGTCTAAACATTTGAAATTCTACATAAAGGTATTCAAACATTCAGCAAACTTTTTAATCCGTTTTCGGGAGAAATTTGGCTGCTAAGATTTTGGTTTGGCAAACCCTACCAAACGCCTCCGCCAATTTTGTGGCAAAACACTTGAAATTTTAGATGTAGGTTATCAAACCTTTTAAAAAATATATATATATATATATGTGTGTATATATATGTATATATATATGTATATATATACACATATATATATATATATATAAATATATATATATATATATATATATATACCTATACACATAAAGTAATGAACAGTACATAGGGTCCGAGCTAAGCTAGGCTGAACTGCTATATATAAGTGAGAATGTATGTGTGAGGACAATTCTCAACCTATATACTCAACATATTTGTGATCTACAGGCTTGTAATTTGGTATATGGGGTATATAGGCATGTGGAAAACTGATTAATCCGTTTTCATCCGAAAAAAAAAAACGGCTGCTAAGGAGTAAAAATTGAAAAATCGGTACGTGTGATACGTCATCGAATTTTTATTTGTTTTCTTTATATTAAGAATAGTAGGGTTGAAAACACTTTGTGAAGCTGTGTCAAGCTTGTCTAATGGTTATCGTACTTGCGTCATATTCTATTGGTTTTTGTTTCTATCTTAGATCGTGTATTTTTCCTTAGACTAAGTAAACTATTTAGAAAAAAAAATACTCGCATGCACATGTCTCAGTTTCTATATTAATAAAACATATGATATTTATGCGTTTTAATAGCTACATATCTGCATAATAGTTTCTACTGCACCTCTCTTAGAGAAGCAGTGTCTTCGGACAAATATTTTTTTACAGAAGTTTAAGGCATTGAAAAATATAAATAGATAATTATACAGTGAATATAACGCAGACTTAGCACTTGCATTATTCGAGTACCATTGGGAAATGTACAATTACAAAATGGGGACGCAACAAGATAACGGAGGAAAATGTAAGAATAAACAAGAAACTTTAACGGAATCATCAGATGTTTACAATGTAGCTGTTTCTAAGATAATAAAAGCTGGCATCTGTTAACTTTATGGCTCTCTACTAGAATATTTTAATTTTGCAATAACAAAATGTAATCATGGAGTTAGAATATGATTAATGTATTAAATAAAATCTAATAATATATGTTAACATGTTATTCTTAGGTACATGATATTTAAAAAAAAAAAAACTAGACACCTCAAAAGCATGTAGACCTGATCCCACCTCGGCTGTGCTATTGAAAACATGCTCCGTTGAGGTTACTCCAGTTCTCCAAACTTTCTAACAAACGCCGTAACGAACCTTAGTTCCTGACTGCTGGAAAACCGCTCCTGTGCTAACAGTTTTCAAGAATTCTGGCGAAACAACTAGCGCATTAAATTATTGCCCCATTAGCCTCCTCCCGCTTTTCGCCAAAATATTTGAGTCCCTAATTAATCAATCTCTTGTCCATCACCTTACAGCTGCTAAGCTCCTTAGAGACAAACAATATGGATTTAGGAAAGCTCGTTCCACAGCAGATATCCTAACTGTAATCTCTGAACATATATACCGTTCACTTGCCAAAACAGGGGAAGGTAGAGCGGTAACCCTTTTGACAGGGTATGGCACGATGGTCTTATAAGGAAAATTAGATCATATGGTATCACTGGAAGAATACATAATGTAATTAAATCCTACTTAAGTACGAGAAAAATCCAGAGATTCCACGACGGTCGTACATCTAAACAATATGACATAAATGCTGGAGTACCACAAGGGTCTATGCTTGGACCTTTATTCTTCTTGATATTCATAAATGCCCTCCCTAATAAAATTGTTACTGATATTTTTTTTTACATGGAGTTCACTACTTATCAAGGCCCAATGGCCACTCGGGGATAAGAGTTATTGTGTGTACAGTAATCAAAGGGATAGTGTAGCAATAGTATTGGAAAATTGGTAAGGTGTCATTATTTAGGGGGCGGTTCATCAGGAATTTGTTTGTGTTGGACTTGAAAATATCCAGGTTGAATCGGGAGCGAAACAGGCAAGCGGAAGAGAGTTCCACAGGCGTGCAGTTCTAAAAAAGAAGCTTTATTCATGGAATCTACGTTTTGATTTAGGCACAGATAGCGAGTGGGGAAAATTATTGACGGTGGTTTCAGCTAGTCGGGTGTTTTTTGAAAAAGATTGGCGAGGGGGGACAGAGAATGGAGCTCAGACGAGCACTTGCCATAAAAATAACGATAGAACAACGACAGGCTCGCTACGTCTCTTATATGGGTATATTTGCTGATAATACCACTCTCTATAACAGATACGACGGGAAAACACATGGACACAAATCTAAGGACATAGCAGAAACACAGGAGGATGACCTCAAATCTGTAGTGGAATGGGGATAAAAATGGATGGCCACATTCAATGCTGCCAAGACTAAGCTTTTTTCCTTCAATAATTACAAGAAACCTTCTCTACCACTAATATCAATGACCAAGAACATATTACCAGAAAGTACTTCCTTTAAACTCCGCGGCCTAACGTTTACAGGGAACATGAACTGTAATAGATACACCTCAGAGGATTTTCAAGGTTGCTGCGAAGAAGATGGGCTCTCTGTACCGTGCTAGAAAATTACTTACGCCTAAAAGTATCCTGTACATCTATGGAGCTCATATATGGAGTACTGTTATCACATTTGGGATGATGTATCTGATACTTGTGTCTGACTCCTTGACACGGTTCAAAAGAGAGTCGCAAACCTGATAGGTCCGGAACTGTCATCTACGCTTCAGCATCTGTCCCATCAACGAATGTCCTCCATATTGCGCGAAAGCAGTGTTTGTGAAATACGTCAAACTCCTCAAAAAAAGAGGGTAAAAATGGATTAAAAAGAGCATTTCAACACGTTGGGAGATTATTTAAAAATAGTTTAACAACTGAGTGTAGATCTGAAATTTGTTCGTTGCGATTGTTTGTGTATCTATAGATTGAGATGGTTATTCCTGTGTGTGTGCACTCTTGTATGCATACGTATATGTGTGTGTATGTCGGTGGGCGTACACGTATATATATATATATGTATATATATATATATACATATATATATATACCCGTTCACATACACCTTTCACTTGCATCGACAACGGACAACGCCAGACCCAAAGTGGGTTTCGATGTACTGCATCTCATCAGTGACGTGCTCCGACATAGGCGCGAACACAGATCATCGCACTCATGAATTGTGTAATACTGACGACCTAACCATATGAGCCACGCGCAATCTATTGGCTATGCCTCCATTTTTTAAAATTCTTATATTTTTATCCAGTTCTACATTCTACGATGTGACAAGCAACGCTTCCTATACAACTAAGATATAGGTTGTTCCGAAATCGTGTCTGGGGAGTCGGCTAATTTCAGTTAATGTTTGTAGATGTGATCTCTACCGCCTGTATACCAGCAGTAACTATCTTAATGAACTTTGCGTCTGGCGTTGTCTGTTGTCGATACAATTGCTCGATTCTATCTAATTCTGGGTTCTAGCTTTATCGTGAAAGGTGTATGTGAACGGGTATTTATATATATATATATATATATATATATATATATATATATATATATATAATCTCCTCTTAATATCTAATATATATATAGTGTGCGTAAGATGTATATTAACTTTTCATTCGCTCCTTTACTTTCCCTTCTCTCTGTATCACCCACCCCACTTATACCGATACGCAACTCATGATGTCAACGAACAAATTTGCTAACTTTTTTCCTGACACTATACAATTTACAGTTCCAGTAAAATTATTACCACTTCAGATTTATATCCAGTTGTTAAACTATTTTTGAAGAAACTCCCAATAGGTTGAAATGAAGGCTCTCCATTTTTTACCCTTTTTTATCCTTTTTTTAGAGAGATCGAAAACTTTTTATGATCTTTTTATATATATTTTTTGAAGAGCACATTCTTTTCATTTTTTTTTTGTCAATTTTTTTTCATTTTTCTTTATGGCATCTTTATGTAAATACACGCATATATATTTATACGATGTGTAGACCGTTTCGATCATAATAGATCTCATCAAGCAAGAAAAATTAAGAATTCCAAAATGTAAAATGGTTCAAGACCATTTTCAATTTTGGAGGATATATACAGCTGTCCTTTTTGTCCTTTTGCTTATCTTGCAATCTCGCACAGGCGTTCTAATTTGCATATTCCTTTTTCAGCCATTGCCTCTAATATCCTCGTAAGTCATCTTTCTCAAAGCTCCTGCCGATATTTTTCAGCTATTGCCTCTAATATCCTCGTAAGTCATCTTTCTCAAAGCTCCTGCTGATATTTTTCAGCTATTGCCTCTAATATCCTCGTAAGTCATCTTTCTCAAAGCTCCTGCTGATATTTTTCAGCCATTGCCTCTAATATCCTCGTAAGTCATCTTTCTCAAAGCTCCTGCTGATATTTTTCAGCTATTGCCTCTAATATCCTCGTAAGTCATCTTTCTCAAAGCTCCTGCTGATATTTTTCAGCTATTGCCTCTAATATCCTCGTAAGTCATCTTTCTCAAAGCTCCTGCTGATATTTTTCAGCCATTGCCTCTTATATCCTCGTAAGTCATCTTTCTCAAAGCTGCTGCTGATATTTTTCAGCTATTGCCTCTAATATCCTCGTAAGTCATCTTTCTCAAAGCTCCTGCTGATATTTTTCAGCCATTGCCTCTAATATCCTCGTAAGTCATCTTTCTCAAAGCTCCTGCTGATATTTTTCAGCTATTGCCTCTAATATCCTCGTAAGTCATCTTTCTCAAAGCTCCTGCTGATATTTTTCAGCTATTGCCTCTAATATCCTCGTAAGTCATCTTTCTCAAAGCTCCTGCTGATATTTTTCAGCCATTGCCTCTAATATCCTCGTAAGTCATCTTTCTCAAAGCTCCTGCTGATATTTTTCAGCTATTGCCTCTAATATCCTCGTAAGTCATCTTTCTCAAAGCTCCTGCTGATATTTTTCAGCTATTGCCTCTAATATCCTCGTAAGTCATCTTTCTCAAAGCTCCTGCTGATATTTTTCAGCCATTTCCTCTAATATCCTCGTAAGTCATCTTTCTCAAAGCTCCTGCTGATATTTTTCAGCTATTGCCTCTAATATCCTCGTAAGTCATCTTTCTCAAAGCTCCTGCTGATATTTTTCAGCTATTGCCTCTAATAACCTCGTAAGTCATCTTTCTCAAAGCTCCTGCTGATATTTTTCAGCTATTGCCTCTAATATCCTCGTAAGTCATCTTTCTCAAAGCTCCTGCTGATATTTTTCAGCCATTGCCTCTAATATCCTCGTAAGTCATCTTTCTCAAAGCTCCTGCTGATATTTTTCAGCTATTGCCTCTAATATCCTCGTAAGTCATCTTTCTCAAAGCTCCTGCTGATATTTTTCAGCTATTGCCTCTAATATCCTCGTAAGTCATCTTTCTCAAAGCTCCTGCTGATATTTTTCAGTCATTGCCTCTAATATCCTCGTAAGTCATCTTTCTCAAAGCTCCTGCTGATATTTTTCAGCTATTGCCTCTAATATCCTCGTAAGTCATCTTTCTCAAAGCTCCTGCTGATATTTTTTCAGCTATTGCCTCTAATATCCTCGTAAGTCATCTTTCTCAAAGCTCCTGCTGATATTTTTCAGCTATTGCCTCTAATATCCTCGTAAGTCATCTTTCTCAAAGCTCCTGCTGATATTTTTCAGCCATTGCCTCTAATATCCTCGTAAGTCATCTTTCTCAAAGCTCCTGCTGATATTTTTCAGTCATTGCCTCTAATATCCTCGTAAGTCATCTTTCTCAAAGCTCCTGCTGATATTTTTCAGCTATTGCCTCTAATATCCTCGTAAGTCATCTTTCTCAAAGCTCCTGCTGATATTTTTCAGCTATTGCCTCTAATATCCTCGTAAGTCATCTTTCTCAAAGCTCCTGCTGATATTTTTCAGCTATTGCCTCTAATATCCTCGTAAGTAATCTTTCTCAAAGCTCCTGCTGATATTTTTCAGCTATTGCCTCTAATATCCTCGTAAGTCATCTTTCTCAAAGCTTCTGCTGATATTTTTCAGCTATTGCCTCTAATATCCTCGTAAGTCATCTTTCTCAAAGCTCCTGCTGATATTTTCAACTATTGCCTCTAATATCCTCGTAAGTCATCTTTCGCAAAGCTCCTGCTGATATTTTTCAGCTATTGCCTCTTATATCCTCGTAAGTCATCTTTCTCAAAGCTCCTGCTGATATTTTTCAGCTATTGCCTCTAATATCCTCGTAAGTCATCTTTCTCAAAGCTCCTGCTGATATTTTTCAGCCATTGCCTCTAATATCCTCGTAAGTCATCTTTCTCAAAGCTCCTGCTGATATTTTTCAGCTATTGCCTCTAATATCCTCGTAAGTCATCTTTCTCAAAGCTCCTGCTGATATTTTTCAGCTATTGCCTCTAATATCCTCGTAAGTCATCTTTCTCAAAGCTCCTGCTGATATTTTTCAGCTATTGCCTCTAATATCCTCGTAAGTCATCTTTCTCAAAGCTCCTGCTGATATTTTTCAGCCATTGCCTCTAATATCCTCGTAAGTCATCTTTCTCAAAGCTCCTGCTGATATTTTTCAGCTATTGCCTCTAATATCCTCGTAAGTCATCTTTCTCAAAGCTCCTGCTGATATTTTTCAGCTATTGCCTCTAATATCCTCGTAAGTCATCTTTCTCAAAGCTCCTGCTAATATTTTTCAGCCATTGCCTCTAATATCCTCGTAAGTCATCTTTCTCAAAGCTCCTGCTGATATTTTTCCGCTATTGCCTCTAATATCCTCGTAAGTCATCTTTCTCAAAGCTCCTGCTGATATTTTTCAGCTATTGCCTCTAATATCCTCGTAAGTCATCTTTCTCAAAGCTCCTGCTGATATTTTTCAGCCATTGCCTTTAATATCCTCGTAAGTCATCTTTCTCAAAGCTCCTGCTGATATTTTTCAGCTATTGCCTCTAATATCCTCGTAAGTCATCTTTCTCAAAGCTCCTGCTGATATTTTTCAGCTATTGCCTCTAATATCCTCGTAAGTCATCTTTCTCAAAGCTCCTGCTGATATTTTTCAGCTATTGCCTCTAATATCCTCGTAAGTCATCTTTCTCAAAGCTCCTGCTGATATTTTTCAGCTATTGCCTCTAATATCCTCGTAAGTCATCTTTCTCAAAGCTCCTGCTGATATTTTTCAGCTATTGCCTCTAATATCCTCGTAAGTCATCTTTCTCAAAGCTCCTGCTGATATTTTTCAGCTATTGCCTCTAATATCCTGGTAAGTCATCTTTCTCAAAGCTCCTGCTGATATTTTTCAGCTATTGCCTCTTATATCCTCGTAAGTCATCTTTCTCAAAGCTCCTTCTGATATTTTTCAGCCATTGCCTCTAATATCCTCGTAAGTCATCTTTCTCAAAGCTCCTGCTGATATTTTTCAGCCATTGCCTCTAATATCCTCGTAAGTCATCTTTCTCAAAGCTCCTGCTGATATTTTTCAGCCATTGCTTCTAATATCCTCGTAAGTCATCTTTCTCAAAGCTCCTGCTGATATTTTTCAGCTATTGCCTTTAATATCCTCGTAAGTCATCTTTCTCAAAGCTCCTGCTGATATTTTTCAGCTATTGCCTCTAATATCCTCGTAAGTGATCTTTCTCAAAGCTCCTGCTGATATTTTTCAGCTATTGCCTCTAATATCCTCGTAAGTCATCTTTCTCAAAGCTCCTGCTGATATTTTTCAGCTATTGCCTCTAATATCCTCGTAAGTCATCTTTCTCAAAGCTCCTGCTGATATTTTTCAGCTATTGCCTCTAATATCCTCGTAAGTAATCTTTCTCAAAGCTCCTGCTGATATTTTTCAGCTATTGCCTCTAATATCCTCGTAAGTCATCTTTCTCAAAGCTTCTGCTGATATTTTTCAGCTATTGCCTCTAATATCCTCGTAAGTCATCTTTCTCAAAGCTCCTGCTGATATTTTTCAGCTATTGCCTCTAATATCCTGGTAAGTCATCTTTCTCAAAGCTCCTGCTGATATTTTTCAGCTATTGCCTCTTATATCCTCGTAAGTCATCTTTCTCAAAGCTCCTTCTGATATTTTTCAGCCATTGCCTCTAATATCCTCGTAAGTCATCTTTCTCAAAGCTCCTGCTGATATTTTTCAGCCATTGCCTCTAATATCCTCGTAAGTCATCTTTCTCAAAGCTCCTGCTGATATTTTTCAGCCATTGCCTCTAATATCCTCGTAAGTCATCTTTCTCAAAGCTCCTGCTGATATTTTTCAGCTATTGCCTCTAATATCCTCGTAAGTCATCTTTCTCAAAGCTCCTGCTGATATTTTTCAGCTATTGCCTCTAATATCCTCGTAAGTGATCTTTCTCAAAGCTCCTGCTGATATTTTTCAGCTATTGCCTCTAATATCCTCGTAAGTCATCTTTCTCAAAGCTCCTGCTGATATTTTTCAGCTATTGCCTCTAATATCCTCGTAAGTCATCTTTCTCAAAGCTCCTGCTGATATTTTTCAGCTATTGCCTCTAATATCCTCGTAAGTAATCTTTCTCAAAGCTCCTGCTGATATTTTTCAGCTATTGCCTCTAATATCCTCGTAAGTCATCTTTCTCAAAGCTTCTGCTGATATTTTTCAGCTATTGCCTCTAATATCCTCGTAAGTCATCTTTCTCAAAGCTCCTGCTGATATTTTCAGCTATTGCCTCTAATATCCTCGTAAGTCATCTTTCGCAAAGCTCCTGCTGATATTTTTCAGCTATTGCCTCTTATATCCTCGTAAGTCATCTTTCTCAAAGCTCCTGCTGATATTTTTCAGCTATTGCCTCTAATATCCTCGTAAGTCATCTTTCTCAAAGCTCCTGCTGATATTTTTCAGCCATTGCCTCTAATATCCTCGTAAGTCATCTTTCTCAAAGCTCCTGCTGATATTTTTCAGCTATTGCCTCTAATATCCTCGTAAGTCATCTTTCTCAAAGCTCCTGCTGATATTTTTCAGCTATTGCCTCTAATATCCTCGTAAGTCATCTTTCTCAAAGCTCCTGCTGATATTTTTCAGCTATTGCCTCTAATATCCTCGTAAGTCATCTTTCTCAAAGCTCCTGCTGATATTTTTCAGCTATTGCCTCTAATATCCTCGTAAGTCATCTTTCTCAAAGCTCCTGCTGATATTTTTCAGCTATTGCCTCTAATATCCTCGTAAGTCATCTTTCTCAAAGCTCCTGCTGATATTTTTCAGCTATTGCCTCTAATATCCTCGTAAGTCATCTTTCTCAAAGCTCCTGCTGATATTTTTCAGCTATTGCCTCTAATATCCTCGTAAGTCATCTTTCTCAAAGCTCCTGCTGATATTTTTCAGCTATTGCCTCTAATATCCTCGTAAGTCATCTTTCTCAAAGCTCCTGCTGATATTTTTCAGCTATTGCCTCTAATATCCTCGTAAGTCATCTTTCTCAAAGCTCCTGCTGATATTTTTCAGCTATTGCCTCTAATATCCTCGTAAGTCATCTTTCTCAAAGCTCCTGCTGATATTTTTCAGCTATTGCCTCTAATATCCTCGTAAGTCATCTTTCTCAAAGCTCCTGCTGATATTTTTCAGCTATTGCCTCTAATATCCTCGTAAGTCATCTTTCTCAAAGCTCCTGCTGATATTTTTCAGCCATTGCCTCTAATATCCTCGTAAGTCATCTTTCTCAAAGCTCCTGCTGATATTTTTCAGCTATTGCCTCTAATATCCTCGTAAGTCATCTTTCTCAAAGCTCCTGCTGATATTTTTCAGCTATTGCCTCTAATATCCTCGTAAGTCATCTTTCTCAAAGCTCCTGCTGATATTTTTCAGCTATTGCCTCTAATATCCTCGTAAGTCATCTTTCTCAAAGCTCCTGCTGATATTTTTCCGCTATTGCCTCTAATATCCTCGTAAGTTATCTTTCTCAAAGCTCCTGCTGATATTTTTCAGCTATTGCCTCTAATATCCTCGTAAGTCATCTTTCTCAAAGCTCCTGCTGATATTTTTCAGCCATTGCCTTTAATATCCTCGTAAGTCATCTTTCTCAAAGCTCCTGCTGATATTTTTCAGCTATTGCCTCTAATATCCTCGTAAGTAATCTTTCTCAAAGCTCCTGCTGATATTTTTCAGCTATTGCCTCTAATATCCTCGTAAGTCATCTTTCTCAAAGCTCCTGCTGATATTTTTCAGCTATTGCCTCTAATATCCTCGTAAGTCATCTTTCTCAAAGCTCCTGCTGATATTTTTCAGCTATTGCCTCTAATATCCTCGTAAGTCATCTTTCTCAAAGCTCCTGCTGATATTTTTCAGCTATTGCCTCTAATATCCTCGTAAGTCATCTTTCTCAAAGCTCCTGCTGATATTTTTCAGCTATTGCCTCTAATATCCTCGTAAGTCATCTTTCTCAAAGCTCCTGCTGATATTTTTCAGCTATTGCCTCTAATATCCTGGTAAGTCATCTTTCTCAAAGCTCCTGCTGATATTTTTCAGCTATTGCCTCTTATATCCTCGTAAGTCATCTTTCTCAAAGCTCCTTCTGATATTTTTCAGCCATTGCCTCTAATATCCTCGTAAGTCATCTTTCTCAAAGCTCCTGCTGATATTTTTCAGCCATTGCCTCTAATATCCTCGTAAGTCATCTTTCTCAAAGCTCCTGCTGATATTTTTCAGCCATTGCCTCTAATATCCTCGTAAGTCATCTTTCTCAAAGCTCCTGCTGATATTTTTCAGCTATTGCCTTTAATATCCTCGTAAGTCATCTTTCTCAAAGCTCCTGCTGATATTTTTCAGCTATTGCCTCTAATATCCTCGTAAGTGATCTTTCTCAAAGCTCCTGCTGATATTTTTCAGCTATTGCCTCTAATATCCTCGTAAGTCATCTTTCTCAAAGCTCCTGCTGATATTTTTCAGCTATTGCCTCTAATATCCTCGTAAGTCATCTTTCTCAAAGCTCCTGCTGATATTTTTCAGCTATTGCCTCTAATATCCTCGTAAGTAATCTTTCTCAAAGCTCCTGCTGATATTTTTCAGCTATTGCCTCTAATATCCTCGTAAGTCATCTTTCTCAAAGCTTCTGCTGATATTTTTCAGCTATTGCCTCTAATATCCTCGTAAGTCATCTTTCTCAAAGCTCCTGCTGATATTTTTCAGCTATTGCCTCTAATATCCTGGTAAGTCATCTTTCTCAAAGCTCCTGCTGATATTTTTCAGCTATTGCCTCTTATATCCTCGTAAGTCATCTTTCTCAAAGCTCCTTCTGATATTTTTCAGCCATTGCCTCTAATATCCTCGTAAGTCATCTTTCTCAAAGCTCCTGCTGATATTTTTCAGCCATTGCCTCTAATATCCTCGTAAGTCATCTTTCTCAAAGCTCCTGCTGATATTTTTCAGCCATTGCCTCTAATATCCTCGTAAGTCATCTTTCTCAAAGCTCCTGCTGATATTTTTCAGCTATTGCCTCTAATATCCTCGTAAGTCATCTTTCTCAAAGCTCCTGCTGATATTTTTCAGCTATTGCCTCTAATATCCTCGTAAGTGATCTTTCTCAAAGCTCCTGCTGATATTTTTCAGCTATTGCCTCTAATATCCTCGTAAGTCATCTTTCTCAAAGCTCCTGCTGATATTTTTCAGCTATTGCCTCTAATATCCTCGTAAGTCATCTTTCTCAAAGCTCCTGCTGATATTTTTCAGCTATTGCCTCTAATATCCTCGTAAGTAATCTTTCTCAAAGCTCCTGCTGATATTTTTCAGCTATTGCCTCTAATATCCTCGTAAGTCATCTTTCTCAAAGCTTCTGCTGATATTTTTCAGCTATTGCCTCTAATATCCTCGTAAGTCATCTTTCTCAAAGCTCCTGCTGATATTTTCAGCTATTGCCTCTAATATCCTCGTAAGTCATCTTTCGCAAAGCTCCTGCTGATATTTTTCAGCTATTGCCTCTTATATCCTCGTAAGTCATCTTTCTCAAAGCTCCTGCTGATATTTTTCAGCTATTGCCTCTAATATCCTCGTAAGTCATCTTTCTCAAAGCTCCTGCTGATATTTTTCAGCCATTGCCTCTAATATCCTCGTAAGTCATCTTTCTCAAAGCTCCTGCTGATATTTTTCAGCTATTGCCTCTAATATCCTCGTAAGTCATCTTTCTCAAAGCTCCTGCTGATATTTTTCAGCTATTGCCTCTAATATCCTCGTAAGTCATCTTTCTCAAAGCTCCTGCTGATATTTTTCAGCTATTGCCTCTAATATCCTCGTAAGTCATCTTTCTCAAAGCTCCTGCTGATATTTTTCAGCTATTGCCTCTAATATCCTCGTAAGTCATCTTTCTCAAAGCTCCTGCTGATATTTTTCAGCTATTGCCTCTAATATCCTCGTAAGTCATCTTTCTCAAAGCTCCTGCTGATATTTTTCAGCTATTGCCTCTAATATCCTCGTAAGTCATCTTTCTCAAAGCTCCTGCTGATATTTTTCAGCTATTGCCTCTAATATCCTCGTAAGTCATCTTTCTCAAAGCTCCTGCTGATATTTTTCAGCTATTGCCTCTAATATCCTCGTAAGTCACCTTTCTCAAAGCTCCTGCTGATATTTTTCAGCTATTGCCTCTAATATCCTCGTAAGTCATCTTTCTCAAAGCTCCTGCTGATATTTTTCAGCTATTGCCTCTAATATCCTCGTAAGTCATCTTTCTCAAAGCTCCTGCTGATATTTTTCAGCTATTGCCTCTAATATCCTCGTAAGTCATCTTTCTCAAAGCTCCTGCTGATATTTTTCAGCTATTGCCTCTAATATCCTCGTAAGTCATCTTTCTCAAAGCTCCTGCTGATATTTTTCAGCCATTGCCTCTAATATCCTCGTAAGTCATCTTTCTCAAAGCTCCTGCTGATATTTTTCAGCTATTGCCTCTAATATCCTCGTAAGTCATCTTTCTCAAAGCTCCTGCTGATATTTTTCAGCTATTGCCTCTAATATCCTCGTAAGTCATCTTTCTCAAAGCTCCTGCTGATATTTTTCAGCTATTGCCTCTAATATCCTCGTAAGTCATCTTTCTCAAAGCTCCTGCTGATATTTTTCCGCTATTGCCTCTAATATCCTCGTAAGTTATCTTTCTCAAAGCTCCTGCTGATATTTTTCAGCTATTGCCTCTAATATCCTCGTAAGTCATCTTTCTCAAAGCTCCTGCTGATATTTTTCAGCCATTGCCTTTAATATCCTCGTAAGTCATCTTTCTCAAAGCTCCTGCTGATATTTTTCAGCTATTGCCTCTAATATCCTCGTAAGTAATCTTTCTCAAAGCTCCTGCTGATATTTTTCAGCTATTGCCTCTAATATCCTCGTAAGTCATCTTTCTCAAAGCTCCTGCTGATATTTTTCAGCTATTGCCTCTAATATCCTCGTAAGTCATCTTTCTCAAAGCTCCTGCTGATATTTTTCAGCTATTGCCTCTAATATCCTCGTAAGTCATCTTTCTCAAAGCTCCTGCTGATATTTTTCAGCTATTGCCTCTAATATCCTCGTAAGTCATCTTTCTCAAAGCTCCTGCTGATATTTTTCAGCTATTGCCTCTAATATCCTCGTAAGTCATCTTTCTCAAAGCTCCTGCTGATATTTTTCAGCTATTGCCTCTAATATCCTCGTAAGTCATCTTTCTCAAAGCTCCTGCTGATATTTTTCAGCTATTGCCTCTTATATCCTCGTAAGTCATCTTTCTCAAAGCTCCTTCTGATATTTTTCAGCCATTGCCTCTAATATCCTCGTAAGTCATCTTTCTCAAAGCTCCTGCTGATATTTTTCAGCCATTGCCTCTAATATCCTCGTAAGTCATCTTTCTCAAAGCTCCTGCTGATATTTTTCAGCCATTGCCTCTAATATCCTCGTAAGTCATCTTTCTCAAAGCTCCTGCTGATATTTTTCAGCTATTGCCTTTAATATCCTCGTAAGTCATCTTTCTCAAAGCTCCTGCTGATATTTTTCAGCTATTGCCTCTAATATCCTCGTAAGTGATCTTTCTCAAAGCTCCTGCTGATATTTTTCAGCTATTGCCTCTAATATCCTCGTAAGTCATCTTTCTCAAAGCTCCTGCTGATATTTTTCAGCTATTGCCTCTAATATCCTCGTAAGTCATCTTTCTCAAAGCTCCTGCTGATATTTTTCAGCTATTGCCTCTAATATCCTCGTAAGTAATCTTTCTCAAAGCTCCTGTTGATATTTTTCAGCTATTGCCTCTAATATCCTCGTAAGTCATCTTTCTCAAAGCTTCTGCTGATATTTTTCAGCTATTGCCTCTAATATCCTCGTAAGTCATCTTTCTCAAAGCTCCTGCTGATATTTTTCAGCTATTGCCTCTAATATCCTGGTAAGTCATCTTTCTCAAAGCTCCTGCTGATATTTTTCAGCTATTGCCTCTTATATCCTCGTAAGTCATCTTTCTCAAAGCTCCTTCTGATATTTTTCAGCCATTGCCTCTAATATCCTCGTAAGTCATCTTTCTCAAAGCTCCTGCTGATATTTTTCAGCCATTGCCTCTAATATCCTCGTAAGTCATCTTTCTCAAAGCTCCTGCTGATATTTTTCAGCCATTGCCTCTAATATCCTCGTAAGTCATCTTTCTCAAAGCTCCTGCTGATATTTTTCAGCTATTGCCTCTAATATCCTCGTAAGTCATCTTTCTCAAAGCTCCTGCTGATATTTTTCAGCTATTGCCTCTAATATCCTCGTAAGTGATCTTTCTCAAAGCTCCTGCTGATATTTTTCAGCTATTGCCTCTAATATCCTCGTAAGTCATCTTTCTCAAAGCTCCTGCTGATATTTTTCAGCTATTGCCTCTAATATCCTCGTAAGTCATCTTTCTCAAAGCTCCTGCTGATATTTTTCAGCTATTGCCTCTAATATCCTCGTAAGTCATCTTTCTCAAAGCTCCTGCTGATATTTTTCAGCTATTGCCTCTAATATCCTCGTAAGTCATCTTTCTCAAAGCTTCTGCTGATATTTTTCAGCTATTGCCTCTAATATCCTCGTAAGTCATCTTTCTCAAAGCTCCTGCTGATATTTTCAGCTATTGCCTCTAATATCCTCGTAAGTCATCTTTCGCAAAGCTCCTGCTGATATTTTTCAGCTATTGCCTCTTATATCCTCGTAAGTCATCTTTCTCAAAGCTCCTGCTGATATTTTTCAGCTATTGCCTCTAATATCCTCGTAAGTCATCTTTCTCAAAGCTCCTGCTGATATTTTTCAGCCATTGCCTCTAATATCCTCGTAAGTCATCTTTCTCAAAGCTCCTGCTGATATTTTTCAGCTATTGCCTCTAATATCCTCGTAAGTCATCTTTCTCAAAGCTCCTGCTGATATTTTTCAGCTATTGCCTCTAATATCCTCGTAAGTCATCTTTCTCAAAGCTCCTGCTGATATTTTTCAGCTATTGCCTCTAATATCCTCGTAAGTCATCTTTCTCAAAGCTCCTGCTGATATTTTTCAGCTATTGCCTCTAATATCCTCGTAAGTCATCTTTCTCAAAGCTCCTGCTGATATTTTTCAGCTATTGCCTCTAATATCCTCGTAAGTCATCTTTCTCAAAGCTCCTGCTGATATTTTTCAGCTATTGCCTCTAATATCCTCGTAAGTCATCTTTCTCAAAGCTCCTGCTGATATTTTTCAGCTATTGCCTCTAATATCCTCGTAAGTCATCTTTCTCAAAGCTCCTGCTGATATTTTTCAGCTATTGCCTCTAATATCCTCGTAAGTCATCTTTCTCAAAGCTCCTGCTGATATTTTTCAGCTATTGCCTCTAATATCCTCGTAAGTCATCTTTCTCAAAGCTCCTGCTGATATTTTTCAGCTATTGCCTCTAATATCCTCGTAAGTCATCTTTCTCAAAGCTCCTGCTGATATTTTTCAGCTATTGCCTCTAATATCCTCGTAAGTCATCTTTCTCAAAGCTCCTGCTGATATTTTTCAGCTATTGCCTCTAATATCCTCGTAAGTCATCTTTCTCAAAGCTCCTGCTGATATTTTTCAGCTATTGCCTCTAATATCCTCGTAAGTCATCTTTCTCAAAGCTCCTGCTGATATTTTTCAGCTATTGCCTCTAATATCCTCGTAAGTCATCTTTCTCAAAGCTCCTGCTGATATTTTTCAGCTATTGCCTCTAATATCCTCGTAAGTCATCTTTCTCAAAGCTCCTGCTGATATTTTTCAGCTATTGCCTCTAATATCCTCGTAAGTCATCTTTCTCAAAGCTCCTGCTGATATTTTTCAGCTATTGCCTCTTATATCCTCGTAAGTCATCTTTCTCAAAGCTCCTTCTGATATTTTTCAGCCATTGCCTCTAATATCCTCGTAAGTCATCTTTCTCAAAGCTCCTGCTGATATTTTTCAGCCATTGCCTCTAATATCCTCGTAAGTCATCTTTCTCAAAGCTCCTGCTGATATTTTTCAGCCATTGCCTCTAATATCCTCGTAAGTCATCTTTCTCAAAGCTCCTGCTGATATTTTTCAGCTATTGCCTCTAATATCCTCGTAAGTCATCTTTCTCAAAGCTCCTGCTGATATTTTTCAGCTATTGCCTCTAATATCCTCGTAAGTGATCTTTCTCAAAGCTCCTGCTGATATTTTTCAGCTATTGCCTCTAATATCCTCGTAAGTCATCTTTCTCAAAGCTCCTGCTGATATTTTTCAGCTATTGCCTCTAATATCCTCGTAAGTCATCTTTCTCAAAGATCCTGCTGATATTTTTCAGCTATTGCCTCTTATATCCTCGTAAGTCATCTTTCTCAAAGCTCCTGCTGATATTTTTCAGCCATTGCCTCTAATATCCTCGTAAGTCATCTTTCTCAAAGCTCCTGCTGATATTTTTCAGCTATTGCCTCTAATATCCTCGTAAGTCATCTTTCTCAAAGCTCCTGCTGATATTTTTCAGCTATTGCCTCTAATATCCTCGTAAGTTATCTTTCTCAAAGCTCCTGCTGATATTTTTCAGCTATTGCCTCTAATATCCTCGTAAGTCATCTTTCTCAAAGCTCCTGCTGATATTTTTCAGCCATTGCCTCTAATATCCTCGTAAGTCATCTTTCTCAAAGCTCCTGCTGATATTTTTCAGCCATTGCCTCTTATATCCTCGTAAGTCATCTTTCTCAAAGCTCCTGCTGATATTTTTCAGCCATTGCCTCTAATATCCTCGTAAGTTATCTTTCTCAAAGCTCCTGCTGATATTTTTCAGCTATTGCCTCTAATATCCTCGTAAGTCATCTTTCTCAAAGCTCCTGCTGATATTTTTCAGCCATTGCCTCTAATATCCTCGTAAGTCATCTTTCTCAAAGCTCCTGCTGATATTTTTCAGCCATTGCCTCTAATATCCTCGTAATCATCTTTCTCAAAGCTCCTGCTGATATTTTTCAGCCATTGCCTCTAATATCCTTGTAAGTTATCTTTCTCAAAGCTCCTGCTGATATTTTTCAGCTATTGCCTCTAATATCCTCGTAAGTCATCTTTCTCAAAGCTCCTGCTGATATTTTTCAGCCATTGCCTCTAATATCCTCGTAAGTTATCTTTCTCAAAGCTCCTGCTGATATTTTTCAGCTATTGCCTCTAATATCCTCGTAAGTCATCTTTCTCAAAGCTCCTGCTGATATTTTTCAGCCATTGCCTCTAATATCCTCGTAAGTTATCTTTCTCAAAGCTCCTGCTGATATTTTTCAGCTATTGCCTCTAATATCCTCGTAAGTCATCTTTCTCAAAGCTCCGGCTGATATTTTTCAGCTATTGCCTCTAATATCCTCGTAAGTCATCTTTCTCAAAGCTCCTGCTGATATTTTTCAGCTATTGCCTCTAATATCCTCGTAAGTCATCTTTCTCAAAGCTCCTGCTGATATTTTTCAGCCATTGCCTCTAATATCCTCGTAAGTTATCTTTCTCAAAGCTCCTGCTGATATTTTTCAGCCATTGCCTCTAATATCCTCGTAAGTCATCTTTCTCAAAGCTCCTGCTGATATTTTTCAGCTATTGCCTCTAATATCCTCGTAAGTCATCTTTCTCAAAGCTCCTGCTGATATTTTTCAGCCATTGCCTCTAATATCCTCGTAAGTCATCTTTCTCAAAGCTCCTGCTGATATTTTTCAGCCATTGCCTCTTATATCCTCGTAAGTCATCTTTCTCAAAGCTCCTGCTGATATTTTTCAGCTATTGCCTCTAATATCCTCGTAAGTCATCTTTCTCAAAGCTCCTGCTGATATTTTTCAGCCATTGCCTTTAATATCCTCGTAAGTCATCTTTCTCAAAGCTCCTGCTGATATTTTTCAGCTATTGCCTCTAATATCCTCGTAAGTCATCTTTCTCAAAGCTCCTGCTGATATTTTTCAGCCATTGCCTTTAATATCCTCGTAAGTCATCTTTCTCAAAGCTCCTGCTGATATTTTTCAGCCATTGCCTCTTATATCCTCGTAAGTCATCTTTCTCAAAGCTCCTGCTGATATTTTTCAGCCATTGCCTTTAATATCCTCGTAAGTCATCTTTCTCAAAGCTCCTGCTGATATTTTTCAGCCATTGCCTCTTATATCCTCGTAAGTCATCTTTCTCAAAGCTCCTGCTGATATTTTTCAGCTATTGCCTCTAATATCCTCGTAAGTCATCTTTCTCAAAGCTCCTGCTGATATTTTTCAGCCATTGCCTCTAATATCCTCGTAAGTTATCTTTCTCAAAGCTCCTGCTGATATTTTTCAGCTATTGCCTCTAATATCCTCGTAAGTCATCTTTCTCAAAGCTCCTGCTGATATTTTTCAGCCATTGCCTCTTATATCCTCGTAAGTCATCTTTCTCAAAGCTCCTGCTGATATTTTTCAGCTATTGCCTCTAATATCCTCGTAAGTCATCTTTCTCAAAGCTCCTGCTGATATTTTTCAGCCATTGCCTCTTATATCCTCGTAAGTCATCTTTCTCAAAGCTCCTGCTGATATTTTTCAGCTATTGCCTCTAATATCCTCGTAAGTCATCTTTCTCAAAGCTCCTGCTGATATTTTTCAGCCATTGCCTTTAATATCCTCGTAAGTCATCTTTCTCAAAGCTCCTGCTGATATTTTTCAGCTATTGCCTCTAATATCCTCGTAAGTCATCTTTCTCAAAGCTCCTGCTGATATTTTTCAGCCATTGCCTTTAATATCCTCGTAAGTCATCTTTCTCAAAGCTCCTGCTGATATTTTTCAGCCATTGCCTCTTATATCCTCGTAAGTCATCTTTCTCAAAGCTCCTGCTGATATTTTTCAGCCATTGCCTTTAATATCCTCGTAAGTCATCTTTCTCAAAGCTCCTGCTGATATTTTTCAGCCATTGCCTCTTATATCCTCGTAAGTCATCTTTCTCAAAGCTCCTGCTGATATTTTTCAGCTATTGCCTCTAATATCCTCGTAAGTCATCTTTCTCAAAGCTCCTGCTGATATTTTTCAGCCATTGCCTCTAATATCCTCGTAAGTTATCTTTCTCAAAGCTCCTGCTGATATTTTTCAGCTATTGCCTCTAATATCCTCGTAAGTCATCTTTCTCAAAGCTCCTGCTGATATTTTTCAGCCATTGCCTCTTATATCCTCGTAAGTCATCTTTCTCAAAGCTCCTGCTGATATTTTTCAGCTATTGCCTCTAATATCCTCGTAAGTCATCTTTCTCAAAGCTCCTGCTGATATTTTTCAACGCCCTGATGCACACTCTGTTACATTTTTCTCTCTTTTTGTCTTTGTGGAAAACGGTCTCTCAAAACTCGTTTATCGTTTTTTTTGTCTACAAAATTCAACTTGATATATAGGATATAAAAAATGTAGATTTATTTAGATTTGGTTGTAAAAAATCGCAACTTAGAGAAAAAATAAAAAGAAAACATTAAACATCATCGACGTAAGCCGATAAAACATGTTATTTCTACGTATTCACAAATGTAAAGGGCCTCTGGCGTCATCGAAAATATAATGGTTGTGATCGTCTTCTCCCGGGTGGTCTTCACATGGATTCTCAGCGTCTCAGGTTTTCGTGTCTGTTCTGCTGAAAATTAATTAGCTTACATGTACGCCAGGAAAGAATAACAGACTCCGAGGTTCTAACTACGAAAAAGTTAATTTCATAAAGTTACAAGTTTTTACATATATACATCGTTCAATTTGATTATGCAAAAAATATCAAGATTCTCCAAAAATCTTATTCTTCGTTCTTACGATGGCGGTTTGAATGGATGGAGGGGTAGTCTGTGGCGTTCTTGGAGCGTGTGTTTTTCTCGAGATCTGGCTTCAATCTGCTAATTTCGGCCTGGGTATTTTCTCTTATATTAATGTAACCGGGTTGGTCTGGCGATCTGATAAACCAGGCAGGGTCCTTCACGCTTTCTGGGAAATCCCCAGATCCATTTTGCGTGTGTGCACCTCAACAGATCTCCCGTAACCTGCGAATCTGGGGCCAAGACTCTACTGCGCTTTCACACGACCCCAAAGGTCAAACTTTGTCAATTTCTCTACTCAGAAACCCAGAACGTCTGAGCCGGTGTTCTTCAGGCCACAGAATGTCATTCCTTATCATTCTGACATTTCCTGCTATTGTTTTAAATAGGCACCGCCAAAAATGGCAGAAAAATCAAGTTGTTGTTGTTGTTTTTAAACGAAATTACATTTATTAAAATCAATTATTTCTGAGTAACTTTTACTTTCCAGAAAGATAAAACCCTGAATTTTATCATATAGAAAGCAAAATAATGTAAAACTTTTTCCAGTATTTTATATTTATATTTCCCCAAAAGTTAACAATTGGCGTTTTAGTTTTGCACAAAAAAAAACGTATATAATTAGTTAAAAAAATAGAAGGTTTTTGAAAGAATTAATTTGTTTATTTCTTGTCTAACTAAGAATTAGGGTGATTTTCTATGAGAATATGCAAAAATATTATAATATAAGTACCTGGATTTCAAATAATTCCACTTATTCATATAGGCAACCAGTTACTTCGAGGCGATTTGATTACTGTTTACATTTGTACTTGATAAAAAGCAAACTACGGAAGATCAAAAAGCCCAAAAAAAACAACTTATTTTTCAGTGACGAAAATTTCAATGTATTATTAACGCTGAGGCTGGCCAGTACCAGATAGGTGACCATTTGTATGAGTTTGGTTTTTAATGTGTATGTGTGTGGGGGCCAGGCTCTCGAAATGGGGAGGGGGGCAATTTAAAGCAGAATAAAAAAAATTATTTCAGCGCGTTTGGTCCACCGTAGTCGAAAGGCGGCAAACGTTTCCAAACTTGATCGAAAAAATAATGATATTTTTAACACAAAGGGCACAATATTTATCGATTTTTTTTGTATCGATTCTTCAAAGCATGCCCTGTTTAATAATGGTCATGCATTATTCGGCTCGCTAAAAAGAAATAGTTAATTTATTTATCAAAGATTTTAAAATGGCATTTTTCGTATAAATATTCAAAAAAAAGTTTTGTTTTGCTTAACTTAAATTAATTATATTACTTAACATATTCACCGAATTTCACACTTCAAAACTCAAAAGCGGGATAATTAAACACAATCGAAGTTCTGATATTCAGACATCAAAATAAGGTATGCAAACAAGTTTTTTTTCAATCTATAATCCCGTCCCTTACAACAACATAATATGTTTTGTTCGGTTTCACATGATTATTTTAAGCATATTTGGAACCCCCTCAAAATAAGGGGCCATTGTAATAAAAAAATATATATATGTAAATATTGTTTATGAAAAATAAGTACATTGTTATAAAGTTCATTCTTCTCTTAATAATCGCTGAGAATTTCGTATTGATTGGATAATTACCTGATTTTTAGTAGATTTTTAAAAAGACGGCCCGTCAAAAAAGTACTTACCTGACCCCCCCCCCCCAGTTTTTGCGGTGCCTATTTTTAAACGATAAAAAATATCTGTCTGTTTTTCTGTCTGTTTTTACAAAACACAATAATTCATCCCTTTCCGCCGCTGTCCGGGTTTCAATTAATGTTTAACAGATAATCTCAGCATATATACCCGGCCTTACTCAGGGTTTTAGGGGATGTTAATCACCCCAATGGAGAGCAGTATCGCTCCTCAAGACGATCACGTCATACAAATATACATTTATATTTTTAACAATGCTATTTTTTCCATTTATATATGTGTATGAACTTAGCTCGGACGGTAACGAACAAAATAGATAGGTACATGTTTGGTTTCGATTCTAGCTGGTGACACCATAATATTTTTTTTTTTAAATTTACTTTAGAAACCAATACTATATATGGGGTACAAGAAAATTGTCGATAAAATGTTGGCTCTATAATAATACATATGAAAATTGTCATGAATTATAACATCACATCTAAGCGTATTTTGCGCTCGAGCAACGCCGGGCTGCCTGATAATGTATTATCTACTAGCCTGGTTGCCCGGCGTTGGCCGGATGTTTGGGGTGTAAAAAAGTGGTAGTATGCTCAAACTTTGCTGTTGCGCCCTTGGTCAAACCGGAAATGACGCAGGTTTAAATCAAAGCTAGACAATCGGAAAGGGGGAATGACTTTCGAAAATATCGGGGGAAAAAACGACCCCTCCCTGTCGAAAAGTGCCCATTTGAGGGTGAATTATTTAATGTTTTGAGCAAATCCATCCATCCATACATACATACAAACAAACCAACATACATACATACATACACACATACATACAAACATACATATATATAAAACATACAAACAGACATACATACAAACATACATACAAACATACATACAGACATACATACAGACATACAAACATACATACAACATACATACAAACATACAAACATACATACAAACATACATACAGACATACAAACATACATACATACAGACATAAAAACATACATACAAACATACAAACATACAAAAAACCATACAAACATACATACATACATATAAAAACATACATGAATCCATACATACATGCATACAAATAAAAAGACAAACCTACAGACATACATACACACAAACATAGATACATACATACAAACATACATGCATACAAACATACATGCATACAACCATACATACAAACATATTTAGATACATACAAACATACAAACCTACATACATACAAACATACATTATACATACATACAAACATACACACAAACATAATATTATGCATACATACAAACATACATGCATACAAACATAGATACATACAAACATATATACATACAGTTATACATACACGCATACATACAAACATACATACATACAAATATACAGTCATACATACATATGTACATACATACATACAAACATACATATATACAAATATACATACATACTTACATACAAAAATAAATACTTACAAACAAAAAAACATACAGACATACATACGTACATGCATGCATACATACAAATATACATACAAACATACATAATTACAAACATACATAAATACATACAAACATACAAACATATATGCATACAAACATACAAACAAACATACAGACATACACACATTAATACAAACATACATACATACAAACATACATACATACAGACATACATACATACATACAAACATACAAACATGCATACAAACGTACATACATACAACCATACATACATACATACATACATGCATACATAATACATACAAACAAACATACTACTTATTATTTTCATATTTTAAAAATAGTATAATTAATATTATAACAACAATAATATAATTAATATTATAACAACAATAATATAATTAATATTACAACAGCAAATACATACGGTCGTCACATTAAATATTAAAAAAAACTTATGCTCGTTCATATACAAACTGCCAGGAATAAAAAAAAATCATACAAATATGCTAAGGATGTAATTAACGAATATATAATATCATAACACTTAACTATTCAACATGGTCGTTTATTTCTGTCAATTTTCGTATTAAATCCTATTTTTCATTTTTCTTTATAGATATACTAGTAGACCTACCGGCGTTCCCCGGTGGTAAAATACGCACAGACTTTATATTTTTATTAATACGGAAACTGAGACATATACAATCGGATATCATGTTTTGCTTCAGTTGAGATCGAAACCAAAACCGGAAGACAGTGAGTAAAGTTCGGTAACCATTCGGCCGGCGCTAAAACCTTTTTCAAACCGACTTATATTTAACATAAGGAATCGGTAATGTGAATCAGTCACGCATGCGCAATCATGATACAGTTAGCAAACAGATAAAAAATTCGACGACCCCACACAAAAATCTTTAAATTTTGACTACTTAGAGTTTTCCAGATGAAATCTTATTAAAAAGCTTTCCACATGTCTGGATAACCAACGTTCCAAATTTCAAGTCCGTAGTACAAAATTCGTAGAGTATATAGGTTGAGAAATGTCCTCATACACACATTCTTACTTTTGTTGGTGTATAGGTTTCAGTGTTTCTGGTTGAAGATATATTTCACGCATCTATAATATTAATCTTACCTGTCTGTTTAAATGTATGTATGTTTGTAGGTTGTTATGTATGCATGTATGTATGTATGTATGTTTGTTTGTATGTCTGCCAAAAACTTTCAACGGACGGGACGGATTTTCAGGAGATCGGTATCGTTTTGAAGATCGGCCTTTCTGACTAAATATAGCGAAAAATTGGCTAAAACATTAATTCCTTCACACTTTCTACAAGAAGGGGTCGCTTTATTCGCAGATTTTTTTTTAAGTGATCCTCTCTTTTCGATTGACTAGCCTTAATTTAAACTTTCGCCACTTCCGGTTTAGCGATCGAGACAACGGCAAAGACATAACTTTATTTTGCACGTTCTTTTCCTTCTTCGCGATACACCCGGGCAACGCCTGGGCAACGCCGGGCAACGCCGGGCAACGCCGGGCACTCAGGCTAGTAAATAATAATAACAAAAATCTTGAAAAATTAAACATTAAAACTATACAAGTTCAATACAGCTATCCAAAACTATCTCCGTAGTTTGTACTAAAACATAAACACGTTTCTATTCTTATACACACTTATTGCTTTCGATGAGGCAATCTTTTTCTTTACTTTTGCTTTCTTTTCATACAACCACTCCCATCCTTACGCAAAATGTCGTCCTTTTTGCCTTCCTATATTTACATCGTCCAAATATGCGGGCAACTAGAAAGAGAAAAAAAAAACATATTTTTTAAAAATTGCCCTTTTCATTTTTCTTTTATTTAATTTTTTCCCGTAAAATTAATTTAATGTTTAACGAAAAATATAATTCATTAAATTCACCAAAAATCTTAAATCAATTTTGGCGATCAAACATTTTTTATAAGCACGGGTTGTAAGCAACTCCGCCTGCACCTATACTTTAATAATAAGGATTAAAGATATTCGCGTCATTCATTAGGCGGAAAACGATCCAAGTAAAGTTACAGTAATTTTAATAAATTAATAAAAAAATAAGTGTAACCTTCTCACGGCACTAGCAGAGTTTTACGGCAATCAACAAGAAGTCTATCATCCTTCCTCAAGCCTCGACTACTTTATTCACATTCTGGTTTATAATTTTATATAGCTTTGTAAAATATCGACTATCTGTTATATAGCTTTGTAAAATATCGACTATCCTTTATATAGCTTTGTAAAATATCGACTATCCTTTATATAGCTTTGTAAAATATCGACTATCCTTTATATAGCTTTGTAAAATATCGACTATCCTTTATATAGCTTTGTAAAATATCGACTATCCCTTATATAGCTTTGTAAAATATCGATTATTCTTTATATAGCTTTGTAAAATATCGACTATCCTTTATATAGCTTTGTAAAATAGCGACTATCCTTTATATAGGTTTGTAAAATATCGACTATCCTGTATATAGCTTTGTAAAATATCGACTATCCTTTATATAGCTTTGTAAAATATCGACTATCCTTTATATAGCGTTGTAAAATATCGACTATCCTTTATATAGCTTTGTCAAATATCGACTATCCTTTATATAGCTTTGTAAAATATCGACTATCCTTTATATAGCTTTGTAAAATATCGATTATCCTTTATATAGCTTTGTAAAATATCGACTATCCTTTATGTAGCTTTGTAAAATATCGACTATACTTTATATAGCTTTGTAAAATATCGATTATCCTTTATATAGCTTTGTAAAATATCGATTATCCTTTATATAGCTTTGTAAAATATCGACTATCCTTTATATAGCTTTGTAAAATATCGACTATCCTTTATATAGCGTTGTAAAATATCGACTATCCTTTATATAGCTTTGTCAAATATCGACTATCCTTTATATAGCTTTGTAAAATATCGACTATCCTTTATGTAGCTTTGTAAAATATCGACTATACTTTATATAGCTTTGTAAAATATCGATTATCCTTTATATAGCTTTGTCAAATATCGATTATCCTTTATATAGCTTTGTAAAATATCGACTATCCTTTATACAGCTTTGTAAAATATCGACTATCCTTTATATAGCTTTGTAAAATATCGACTATCCTTTATATAGCTTTGTCAAATATCGACTATTCTTTATATAGCTTTGTCAAATATCGACTATTCTTTATATAGCTTTGTAAAATATCGACTATCCTTTATATAGCTTTGTAAAATATCGACTATCCTTTATATAGGTTTGTAAAATATCGATTATCCTTTATATAGCTTTGTAAAATATCGACTATCCTTTATATAGCTTTGTAAAATATCGACTATCCTTTATATAGCTTTGTAAAATATCGACTATCCTTTATATAGCTTTGTAAAATATCGACTATCCTTTATATAGCTTTGTAAAATATCGACTATCCTTTATATGCATGCCTAACAAAGCCACTGGCACATATCTAGCAGCAGTACCAACATAATACGTATGCAAATGACAAAGTCGTGGCTTAAGGTGACGGCACAGCGGAGTAAGAGAAAGGAGAAAAAGAAAGAGTGGAAAAAAGCACGTGTCGGCACGAGAATACTTTGACACCCCGTGTCGGCGCGAGAAAGTCTTTAACCACGTGACGGCATGACAGAACTTTAAAGCTCGTATCGGTGTGATAGAAACTTTTAAGCAAGATGCAATGCAAACTGTAAATAGAATTAGGCGACCTGCAGACATAGCAGATGTTTGTAGCTGTGGACAGAAAAGCTGTTAATTGATCTGAGCGAAAAAAGCAGGGATGCCACAACTTGTCGCTGGCTTAGAAATATGTGTAAGTGGTTTGGTAATGAAACGACCGTTAATAAATGGCTTTTTTTCCAACTGAAAAGAAAATTTGTCGAATTTCTTTTCGTTATTTATTTGCTAGATGTTGGTACACAACGACGGCTACGAGAAAATGTTACTTAAAAAATATCTGGAACCACTAAGAAGGATTTACAACATTACACCTGCTGGGAAATTAAAACTCCACTATAATCTTATTTTCTCTTGATCACAATCATAATCATTGATTATAATAAAATATTACTCATACAATTAGCATAGCTAGTGTAATTTCAGGAATGCATACACTTATAGATGTATAATATTTTGCATTATAAACAGTTAATAGTATGACGCTAGAAATCTCTCAGGTTTATATATCATGGTAAGGTTGAGCAACGGATCCTGTTAATTTAAACAAAATTAATTTTAATCTGAAATAATTTAATCAAACGTGAGCCACCTACTATCCCTTGCAGACTTTAAAACTGTCCAGTAAATATCCCGTCAGACCAAAAGTAATTTCTTACACTCCCCTCAAAAGACTAACAAAAAGAAATGAAGGCTTGAAAACGGCTCGTTCGAGCCGAAAGTTTTGTAATATCTTTAAATATTTTTCTACAGAAAAATATACCTATCGTTTTGACTTTCTATAAAGAATTTAAATGCCAAAGTAAAAATATTTCCAAACGTACACTTTTTAGATGTATTACATTATCACGTGAGCCCCGTGCTTGCACGTGAAGACTTTAAATGATAATCAAAAAGAAATCACATCCAATTTACGATATTTTAAACGTGCCACTTTTATACTTATTAATTTAATTTTAATTTGAAATTCAGATATTTTAAATAGTTTAGAGTAAAAGTCCAACCGTTATATTTCATGATATATAGTTACCGCAAGTTTATTCACGAACAAAACAATAACTGACTGGGATAGCTTCCTTACATTTTTATCTGATCTACCTCTGCATTCCATGTTTAAAAAGGATGTGTCCTCTTTATTATCAGACCTGACCGAATGGTTACTTGTAGGCATAGACCAATTCATACCATCCTAAAAATAACAACAAAAATTTAACAGCAAGCCATGGTTCGCCCCAGAATGTGCAGCTGCCATCGCGCACAGAAATCACTTTTTCCATAGCTACCAACGTAATAGATGTAATGAGACTAAAGCTGCTTTCAGGACTGCCATCAACCACTGTAAAAGAGTAATAAAATGCAAGAGAGCTATATGCTCAGTCCGTTAAATCCAAAGTAATAGAGTAGCGGCTTGGTTCCCACCAGTTTTGGCAAATAGCAAACAGGATCCTGAACAGAAGCGTGCGCTCTATCCCAACTATCATCAATGGACCTGAGATCATCTCGTCAGCAACAGACAATCTATTTGCAGCTAATTCTACCCTATGCGACGAAGGCTATCAACTCCCTGCATTTCCTCCTATAACAGACAACACGCTATGCAACATACAAATATCTGTGCGTGAGGTCGCCAATCTTATCAATAACCTTAATTCCAGTAAAGAAACTGGCCCTGACGGCATTCCAATTATATTCCTGTGTGGCATGAGTAAGTTGCTGGAATCCATATTAAATAAAGAAGTAGTCAACCACCTCAGCAGAAATAACCTTCTTAGTGAGATGCAATATGGTTTCCTTTCTGTCAGATGTGCAGCATATATGCTAACGGTTATATCCGATAGGATTAGCGAATCTCTCGGCAAAGTCTTCCTTTCTGAGGCAATTGCTCTTGACATATCAAAGGTCCTCGATAAGGTATGGCATAAAGGCCTACGTCGCAAGAATTCCAGCTACTGTATAACTGGAAATTTTTTCTCAATTATTAACTAATTTCTCTCTGATAGGCTCATAAGAGTAGCGACTGATGGGCAGAAATCAGAGGCCCACAGTATTTATGCTGGAGTCCCTTAGGGGTCCATCCTGGGCCCAACTCTCTTCCTGATCTACGTCAATGATCTCCAAAAACACATACTTAAATCATTCGTTGACATGTATGCTGATGACACGACCATCTATGGAAACACACCAAAGGCCGTAAATAACAAAGTTCTCTCTAATTCTCTCTCCTCTGATCTTAAGCGCGTGGTACAATGGGGAAGAGGTGGCTGGTTACTTTTAATGCATCTAAAACCAAACTCCTATCTTTACATCATCAACACTTTGATCCTAATCTGGCATCAATTGAAATGGATAGCTCTCGTCTTGGGGAGGCTCCATGTTTCGATAAGCTTCTGGGATTAACCTTTACTCCTGACCTGAAATGGTACACGTACACCAGGTCTGTTGCCAAGGTCTCTGAAAAATGGCAGGATCATTCTACCGCTCCAGAAGATATCTCACGGTTGATGCAATTCTCTATCTGTATAAAACCCAAGTATATCCAAGGATGGAGTACATCTGGCACATCTAGGCAGGAGTTGTTAAACACAGCCTATCCTGCTTTAACAGAGTACAAAATAGACTTCGTTGCCTAGTGGGGGGTGCCCTTTTCTCTTCCCTGCAACCTTTCTGCTACCGAAGAGACATAGCGAGGTTGTCTTTGTTTTATTGTTATTTCCATGGCAGGTGCTGGTCTGTGCTCCAATGTCTGGTCCCCCTTTCACGAAATCTTTCACGAAAAAAACCCGTCTAGCTGAAACCACTGTCAATAATTTTCCCCATTCTTTATCTGTGCCTAAATCTAAACGTAGATTCCACGAACAATGCTTCTTTCTTAGAAGAGCACGCCTGTGGAACTCTCTTCTGTTTGCCTGTTTCCCACCTGACTACAACTTTGATGCCTTAAAATTCAACATAAACAAATTCCTGATAAACCGCCCCCCTAATTAAGACATTTTATCAATCTCCATTACTAACGATTACTACGATATTCTCCCATTGATTACTGTACACGCAATAACCCTTATCCCCGAGTGGTTTCCGGGGCTTGATAAATGGGGACTACCATCTAATAATAAAAACAACAAGTCCCATCCTTCTTCCTGTACATGATTGAGAACCGAACTTCCGCACACGAGTATTGTTTGCTACGTAAACACATACAGTGGACCCCCAACACATGAGCTACTCGAGTTACGAGAAGTTCGAGATATGAGATGGCTTTAGAGCAAAATCCTCCTCTATATACGAGCGAAAATCCTAGTTACGAGTTTCCAGATGCAACTGCTGGATTTTCGAGTGTGTCGAGTTTCAGTACCTCTCCTTAATGGTGCCACTTCAATTCAAGATACGAGCTTCATCCAGGAACGAATGAATCTCGTACGTGCGGGGTCCACCGTATTTGTCTTAGCAAATTACCAGCAAGGAGACCCGACGTTTCCAGGAATGAATGAGGATCAACTAATGTTTCATCCTCCCACATCATATTGTAATCGAAATCGATAAAATCGCCCTTTTTTAACGCTTCCCGCCGTTACTTATTACACAATACATTGCATTTTACATTGCACTGTAGAGAACATACTGTTGATTTTATTATTTTTATATACTTATGGTTCAATTGTTCTCTGAACAGAAACATCCATTTTGAACGCACGCCTTTCAAATCAAATTGATTTTATACGTCGGGCTTTTCTATTTGTGCGGTGACAATGGCTTGAATTAAAGTTTAAATGAAAAAGTCAAATATGTTGCTGAAATTATGCTCTAAATAGAAATATTCATTTCGAACGCGTCCCTGTCATATCAAAGAATCTACTGTTATTTTTACATGCCGGGCGTTTCCGGTTGCGTAGTAATATAACTTCTTAAATGCCTTTGTGATGTTAGGCTATGAAAGGTGTAAATTTCGATTATCGATTATCGATTATCGACACTTAAAACATTCCGATACAAAACCTATATAAAGTCACTGCCAAAGTACATTTGAAATTTCCAAAAGAAAATTGGCCCATCCGTTTAGGAGTCCATAGGAAACGAACTCATGCACGCAGAAACGCACAAAGTTCGTTTTATATAATGACAGAGATAATAAAGTGCTTGGTAAAGGCATTTTCAGATCTGAATTTTATTTTCAAAGATTCCATATTATAACTCATTTTTTACTGTCTGAGCTTATAGTACCTTGACTTCAGCGATCTAACGACAAGCGACGTGGAAACTCTGCTATTCTATATTTCTGTGTGCCCTCCACCAAAATTAATATTTTCAAACCATCACATCCCGCGGAACTTGGTCGTCTAGCTAATTTACATTGTTATGGGAAATATTTCTTATATTACTTGTAATTTATTTTAGGGGAAATATAAAAAAAAAAAATTGATTTAAGAGTCTGCTATGATAAAAAATATACTTTTCTTTTGTTTATTTTTAAAAAATTTTAATACAGACGTATTGATTTTCGAGACAATGTCAATAAATTTCAATTACCGCGGGCACGCATGAAAGTAGAATCAAACACAACGTAATTAATGTGAGTGCCTGTGTGTGTGTGTGTGTGTCTTATATCCTTTCAATATGTATGTGCGTAAGAGAGAGAAAGAGAGAGAGAGAGAGAGAGAGAAAATTGAAGATGCTCTCTGTAATAGCATCTAGTAGATAAAAAAGAGAAGATGAATGAGATAACCTACATATACAGAGTAGAACGATAGAATTGTAAACCTAGAAAAGATGAAATGATTCCATTTCCGTTTGATGAAAACTTTGTTCTTTTTTATTGTTGTTGAAGACCATCTACGAGCTGGCAAATTGTGTACGAATCTCAAGAGTGACAGGTGCCTTCTATCATGTCTGAAAGTGACTACATGTTCAACAAGCGAGATTGGAGATGCGCCGCTGCACAACTAGTGCTCTCTGCCGATCCAAGTTCTGACAGAAGGACCAGTGGCAGCAAGCTCAACCTGGACTGCTACGAATAACAAGGACGTGCCCAGGTCGACAAACAATTTTCCGGCCACATTTATGGTTTTTTCGTGTGGTTTCGATTCAGGGCCACATCATGCCATCTCACATATTTGAAGTCGGAATAAAAGTCAGCACCAACCTGGATGTGATAAAGAATGTTTAGCTATTGAATTATAACTGGTTGCCATACTTAAATGTAAATGTGTACAGAACTTATGCTATAATAATTAAAGTTAAATTCAAATTTTGATATATGTTTAAATTAAAATGCGAAAAAATCAAAACAATAGGGACGCTGAAAACGTACCCAGTAAAACAATCCGTTTTATTGTCGCGTTGATTATTTACGCATGCGCAACCGGAAGTCGTAAACCGGATGTTGGGTTATAACACCCGTTACAAGGTTATTTGCGTTTTATAATTATATAGATTTTATGCTTATAGTATTTTTATATATTTACTAGCCGTTCAGCCTAGCTTTGCTCGGGCCCTATGTACTGTTCACAAGTTTATGTGCATATATATATATATATATATATATATATATATATATATATATATATATATATATATATTAAAAAGTTTGACTCATGTTCAGGTAACCTACATCTTAAATTTTAAGTGTTTAAACCCAAAATTGGCTGAGGAGTTTGATAGAAATTGCAGAGGTCAACTCCTTGGACCTCTTCTCAGACAAATTTACGCCCAAAAACTGATTGAAAACTTGCTGATGTTTAAATACCCTTTATGTAAAATTTCAAATGTTTAGATCCAAAATTTGCTGCAGGGTTTGCTAAAGACCGCTAAGATCAAATCTTTTGAACCATGACTCCTTGGTACCCAAATCCTCGGGGGGGAAAAACGATTAAAAACCTTCCTTATGTATGAATACACTTTATTTAAAATTTCAAATGTTTAAACCAAAAATTGACTGAGATGTCAATTTTTTTAAAACTTTGACCCCAATTTGGACCACTTAAGTCAGTGTTTTAGGCTCAAATAAAATTAAAAAGTTTATTCATGTCAAAGAAACCTACATCTAAAATTTCAAGTGTTTAGACTCAAAATTGGGTGAGGAGTTTTGTAGATTTTTCAAAGGTCAAATCGTTGAACTTTGACCCAAAATATCTCTATACTCCTTATGTAAAATCTCGAGTCTTCAGATTACAATTTACAGAGTAATTTAGTAGTGAAATGTACACAGACACACAAACAATTTAACTTTCACATATATATATATATATATATATATATATATATATATATATATATATATATATACTCCTGAAAATTCGTTTTTCTTTTGTGTGTATTGATATCCATAATGAAAATCATCGCTTCTATTTATTTAAAAAGAAAATACAATTTTCTTATACATGGGTTGAAGAATTGCATTCACTAGAAAAAGATCTAGCTAATTTCATATTCTATTAAACATTCATTTTAATTAATTCCCTATTAGTTTTTTTGTGTTCTTATGGGATGTTCATCTTTATTTTACTATTACGTGTAATTATATTCATGCAGATATTCTACATAACTTATACTTGCATAATATTTGCGTAAAATATTTACAGTAAACACAAAATTGTTTCCATATTTATTTATGTATACGTATATATTTTTGTTTAATCTATTAGTCTATCTATCTATCTATCTATATATATATATATATATATAAATGTTAACGTGTCTGTGTGTCTGTCTGTGTGTCTGTGTGTCTGTGTGTCTGTCTGTCTGTGTACATTTCCCTACGCAATAACTCTGTTAATGTTAAGTCTATAGACATTTGATATACAGGTTACTGATATTTGGAAAAATGTATGTGATCAGTTTTCGGACAGAAATTTCGCTGTTAAGGGGTCAAAGTTCAACAATTTGACCTTTGAGAACTCTACCAAACTCCTCCGACAATTTTTGGGGGGGGGGAGGTTGAAAGGTATTTTGCAAAACATTTTTGAGTTTTGAAAAGAAATAGGAAAATTTTACGCGAGTGATTGGTGCATTTAAGGTTTCGAATCTTCAGGCAGCATCAGTATGAGAATATGTTTGATTTGCTTTTTTTTTTACGACTTATTAATCCTTTTCGGGTTATTTAATGCCGAATCTAATTATTTTGAAAACAGATTTTATACATCTAATTCTTTATATCTTCATATATTTATTTGTAGAGTTCAGTTTTTGTTTTTTTTTGTTTTAAGGCATATCAACCCTTTTCGGGTTATTTAATGCCGAATCTAATTATTTTGAAAACAGATTTTATACATCTAATTCTTTATATCTTCATATATTTATTTGTAGAGTTTAGTTTGTTTGTTTTTTTTGTTTTACGGCATATCAACCCTTTTCGGGTTATTTACTGCCTAATCCATTTTTTTTGGAAAACGTATTTATGTTTTAATTTTTTGTATCTTCAAATATTTATTTGCAGAGTTTGGTTTAGTTGTCTTGTTTTACAGCATATCAACCCTTTTTCAGATTATTTTATATACGAAATTACTCCGTCAATTTAAAGACTACAGATTGAAGATTTAACATAAGGGGGTATTGAGATAAGGGAAAATCATTTTAATCAGTTTTCGGCCAGAAATTTTGCTGTCAAGGGATCAAACCTAAAAAGACTTGACCTTTGAAAACTCTACAAAACTTTGGGTCTAAACACTTGGAATTTTAAATGTAGGTTACTTGGAAATGGATCAAACTTTTTAATTTGATTCGAGCCCTGAAAAATAAATATTAACGGATAAAAATTGTCAAAGTTAAAAAAATTGACATCTGCGGTTTCTACCAAATAACTCAGCCAATTTTTGGTCTAAACATTTGATATTTTACATAACGTGTATTCAGATATATGGCATAATTTTTAATCGGATTTTGGCCAAATATTAAGCTTCCGAGGTGTCTAAGTTCAAAAGATTGGACTTTTGCAAACTATTCTGCCAATTTTGGGTCTAAATATTTGAAATTTTACATAAAGGGTATTCAGCTTCTTAATCAGTTTTTGAGCGAGAAATTAGTTACTAAGAGGTCAAAGTTTCTAGGAGAAGCAAATCTCTATATATACGTACATACATACGTACGTACATATGTACATACATATATGTCTGTATATATATATATATATATATTATTACATATATATATATATATATATATATATATAAGCATAGCTAAGATGTGAGTGACAGTTCGTTTAATCGCGAATGAAAAAGAAATGTGCAGAGAGAAAGAGAGAGATAGAGAGAAAGGGGGGGGGGAGAGGCAGAGGGAGAGAAAGGAAGAAGAAAGATACCTATGATTAATAGCCAAGATTTTACGTCCAAAAGTCTAAGAGATAGAGAATGTTGCTGAAGAGTTTTTCATATTTCATTTTAAACAAATAAATCAGACATTAGTAAACTTATGATTCCTTAGGCTAATCCTTTTAATTCCCCAGTCCAAGAATATATATATATATATATATATATATATATATATGTGCGTGTGTGTGTGTGTGTGTGTGTGTGATAGTACGATTCCAATATTTTTCCCAATTCCGATACAATTCCCGATTTTATGCTAAATTCCCGATTCCGATACAATTCCCGATTACGATTACGATTCTTTATAAATCTTTAAATATTTTACTATTAAAGTGTTATTTTGTCCTGATTACCGTAAAAAAAAAAATATCTTAAATGTGCCTATGTTTTCTCCAACGTAAAAACACTGTGAGGGGGTGATCTAGACATTTCTGGAAGTTTAAAATCAATAAATATTTATTATCATAATAAGTAGAAAAAAACAAAAAAAACATAATTTAAGGAATCGGTTTTAGCATCGGAAAATAGGTTCAAACTTTTCCGATTCCAATACCGATTCCGATATCCCGAAAAGCTCCGTTTTTCGATTCCCGATTCCCATTACTAATATATATAAATATATATATATATATATATATATATATATATATATATATATATATATATTAGTTTCGTGCAAGAATAATATCGTTTTTTGACGTTCAATTTCATATTAAATAATAAAATTATTTTCGCTAATATATATACTAGCATGGGTGCCCGGCGTTGCCCCGGTGTTTAGAGGGGTATGCTGAGCAAAAAAATAAAAATAAAAATAAGCATAGGGAAATGTACACAGACACACAGACAGCCACACAAACAGACATACACACAGACACGTTCACTTTTATAGATATACTAGCACGGGTGCTCAGCGTTGCCCGGGCGTTTGTAGGTGTATTCTGAGCAAAAAAAAAGGTCAATTTTTTAACTTTGACCCCTATTATGTCCACTTAACATTTATTGTTTTGGGCTCAAATAATGTTATTAAGTTAGATCCATGTCCAAGGAACCTATATATAAAATTTCAAGTGTTGGAGGAGTTTGGTAGAGTTCTTAAAGGTCAAATCGTTGAACTTTGACCCCTTAACAGTGAAATGTCTGGCCGAAAATCAATCACAGTCATTTTTCCAAATCTCAGTACCCTGTATATCAAATTTCTAGTCTGTAGACTGGAATTAACAAAGGTATTGCGAAGGAAAATGTACACAGACAGAGGCGACAGATTTCACCAAGATCAATATCGTTTTAATGTTCGATCTTTCAGACGACAAATATCAAAAAATTGGCTAAAAACATTAATATCTTAACCTTCAACTGGGAACTTTTCTACAGGGGCGGGTCGCTTTTTTCGCCGATATTTTTTAAAGTCATCCTCTCCTTTCGATTGTCTAGCCTTAATTTTTAAATTGTCACTACCGGTTTAGCGGTGGTCGTAACAGCATAGACAGCATAGACGTCAGGTTTTTTACCCCGTTCTTTTCCTCCTTCGCGATACGGGTTCGAACCTGCCTTCCTACTACCACTTTTTTTTTGCTTTTTTTTTTTGCTCAACAGACACATCCAAACGCCCGGGCAACGCCGGGATAAATGCTAGTTTTATATATAATTGCTTTCATTAAAGCTTAAAATACAAATGTCAAGAGTCATGCATCAATTTTGTTATAAACAGAAACATTAATTTCAAATTCGTCCTTGTAATATCAACTACCTAACCCTAACCCTAACCCTAAACCTAACCCTAACCCTAACCTACTTTTAATGGTATATTCCTGGCTTTACTCTTCTGCTATGATGATGAAAGATTCTAATCTTCATTTTATATGCAGGACTGCTTCGAAAATAATAAAACTGCTCAAATGCACTTGTGATGTTAAGCTGTGTAAGGTGTAAACTTTTTCTTTTCTTTTTACAGAGTGATCACCACTTATCAAGGCCCGCAAGCCACTCAGGGATAAGGGTTACTGCAAGTACATTACGTTAGTTTGGAGATTTGATGAAGTGTTTATTTAAGGGGGCGGTTCATTAGGAATTTGTTAACGTTAGACTTGAAGACATCCAAGTTGTAGTCCGGTGGGAAGCAGGCAGACGGAACAGAGTTCCACATGCGTGCAGTTCTAAGAAAGAAGCTTTGTTCATGGAATCTGCGTTTTGATTTAGGCACATATATAGAGTGGGGGACATTTTTCACAGTGGATTCAGCTAGACGGGTGTTTTTCGTGAAAGATTGGCGAGGGGGGACCAGAGATATGAGTTCAGACGAGCACCTGCCATGGAAATAACGATAAAACAAGGATAGGTTCGCAACGTCTCTTCTGTGGGAGAGAGGTTGCAGGGTAGAGAAAAGGGCATCCCCCACTAAGCCACAAAGTCTATTTTGTACTCTGTCAAAGCAGGATAGGCTGTTTTTAGCAGCTCCTGCCTAGATATAACAGCAGTATTCCATCCTTGGCCGTACTTGGCTTTTATATAGATAGAGAACTGCATCAGTAGTGAGATATCTTCTGGAGCGGTAGAAGAATCCCACCATCTTTCCAGCGACCTTGGCAACAGACTTGATGTACGTGTTCCATTTCAGATCAGGAGTAAACGACAAACCCAGAAACTTGTCAAAACACGGTGCCTCGCCTAGACGAGAGCCATCCATCACATTTGATGCCAGATGGGGATCGGACCGTTTATGATGTAAGCATGGGAGTTTGGTTTTGGATGCATTAAAGGTAACCAGCCACATCTTCCCACCCCCCCCTGAACCACGCGCTCGAGATCAGAGGAGAGAGAGAATCAGAGAGAACTTTGTCATTTACAGCCTTTGATGTGTTGCCGTAGATGGTCGTGTCATCAGCATAGATGTCAACGAATGATTTAAGTATGTGTTAAGGGAGGTAATTGATGTAGATCAGGAAGAGAGTTGGGCCCAGGATTGACCCCTGAGGGACTCCAGCATTTATATTGCAGGCCTCCGATTTTTGTCCATCTACCACTACTCTTATGAGCCTATCGAGAGAAATGATTTAATGATTGAGAAAACATTTCCAGTTATACCGTAGCTGGATATGTTGTGAAGTAGACCCTTATGCCATACCTTGTCGAAGGCCTTTGATATGTCAAGAGCAATTGCCCTAGAAAGGAAGCCTTTGTCAAGAGATTCACTAATCATGTGGGATATAACCGCCAGCCCATCTGCAGTAGATCTTGCAGAACGTAAACCATATTGTGTGTCACTAAGAAGGTTGTTCCTGCTTTGTTTAAATCGCCCGTTTCATTCTTTCATCAAACTATTTCGATTATCGATTACCAATTACTTATCGAATGCATCTTAATACAAAACCTATCAGAGAACACTGTCAGAAACATAACGTTTCTTCCTGTGTGATTTCATAAAAATCGGGCCAGTCGTATTCGAATACATAGGGAACGATTTCACATACACACTGACACAAGTCTCCTTTCATATATATATATATATATATATATATATATATATATATATATATATATATATATATTCGTAGTCATCGACTTAGAGTCCTGTCTCGTTGTATCACAACTCATCAGTGCTGCTAGAATAACACCTCATCCAAGCCAATGATTGAACCTAGAACCGTCGTGTTTGCAGTTGGCTGTTCTCCCACTCGACTACGGAAGCGATGCCCGCAAATAACCTGTCCGAATGTCTATTTAAACAAACATCCGTCCGCCACTTTTACAGTGCTCAAACATCCTATTTTTTAAATAAACAACGAGCTTCGCATTTTTCAGGGAATTAAGTTGCAGGTGAGATTATTTACGACAGTGCTCTACCCAAAGAGAGGGGCTTAATACATATATATATATATATATATATATATAAATATATATATATATATATTTATATATATATATATATATTGTTAAAAAATAATGCCTTCTATTTTCTTAAATCAATAAAGTTGATTAACTACAAAGGCGAGCGACATTTTCTGATCTATACCGTAGTTTTCTATATAGTGACCACCATTTTCGATGCTATTTTGTCAGAAATTAAATGATATCTCTGCATTTGATGCACGTTCGTAACAGAAGTAGTCTTCATAGAGTTAAACACACGCAGTATCTGCCACAGAAAGCTAACACTTGCAGGTCATATATGCATAAGATCAATCATCGTAACAATCTATTTTGCAACTCCTTCTGATCGATTCGGGCGGAATAATAACAGAGGAGGCATTTTTGGAAAGTGAAAGTGTCTGTCTGTCTGTTTGTGTGTCTATCTGTCTGTGTACATTTCCCTACATGATAACTCTGTCAATTTTACGTCTATAGACTCGAAATTTGATATACAGGGTATTTAGATTCATGAAAATCGTTGTAATCCGTTTTCGGCCGGAAATTTTCCTGTTAAGGGGTCGAAGTAAACACATTTGACATTTGAGAACTCTGCCAACCACCGACTATTTTGGGTATAAACAATTAACATTTTAGAAATAGTTTCCTAAGACATGGAGCCAACTGAATAACTTGATTTGAGCCCCAAACAATAAATGTTAAGGGATAATAATAGGGGTCAAATTAAAAAAAAAAATTCTCCTCTGCAGTCTCTACCAAATTACTCAGCAATTTCTGGTCTAAACATTTGAAATTTTACATAAAGTGTATTCAGAGATAGGGTAAGCTTATTAATTGGTTTCGGTCGAAAATTTGAGCAATCAATATATAAATGTACGTTTGCATGTCTGCCTAAAACTTTCGACAGAGTAGACAGATTTTTAAAAGATCAGTACTTTCGACAGAGGCGACAGATTTTTAAAAGATCAGTACTTTCGACAGAGGAGACAGATTTTTAAAAGATCAGTACTTTCGACAGAGGAGACAGATTTTTAAAAGATCAGTACTTTCGACAGAGGAGACAGATTTTTAAAAGATCAGTACTTTCGACAGAGGAGACAGATTTTTAAAAGATCAGTACTTTCAACAGAGGCGACAGATTTTTAAAAGATCAGTACTTTCGACAGAGGAGACAGATTTTTAAAAGATCAGTACTTTCGACAGAGGAGACAGATTTTTAAAAGATCAGTACTTTCAACAGAGGCGACAGATTTTTAAAAGATCAGTACTTTCGACAGAGGAGACAGATTTTTAAAAGATCAGTACTTTCGACAGAGGCGACAGATTTTTAAAAGATCAGTACTTTCGACAGAGGAGACAGATTTTTAAAAGATCAGTACTTTCGACAGAGGAGACAGATTTTTAAAAGATCAGTACTTTCGACAGAGGAGACAGATTTTTAAAAGATCAGTACTTTCGACAGAGGAGACAGATTTTTAAAAGATCAGTACTTTCAACAGAGGCGACAGATTTTTAAAACATCAGTACTTTCGGCAGAGGAGACAGATTTTTAAAAGATCAGTACTTTCGGCAGAGGAGACAGATTTTTAAAAGATCAGTACTTTCGACAGAGGCGACAGATTTTTAAAAGATCAGTAATTTCGACAGAGGAGACAGATTTTTAAAAGATCAGTACTTTCGACAATTTTAATTATAGACCCTGAAACGTTTGCACTAATAATGCTCTATACAAAAACTGAATCTCCTCTACTCTGCATATTATATAATTATAACTGTTTATATGTTTATATAATACTATATATAATTATAATAATAATAACAATGCTAATAACAATAATAAGCAGGAGTCGAAAAATAAGAAAAAGCAAATTCTTCTTCTTCTTCTTCGTATTAATAATAATAATAATAATAATAATAATAATAATAATAATAATAATGCAAATTTATTTGCAAATGCTATCGAAGGAGGAGAGAGCTGGACCTCTGGGGAGACTTGTTGTCACTCAGCTTCCAGAGAACACCACAGGTCTCCAATCAGATCGTTTGCTGACTCGTGTGAAAGCTCCAGGTGAGCCAATAATAATTAAACTGTAAGAAAATTTTAAAATGTGCTCCAACGTATCAACACACACACACACACACACACACACACACACACACACACACACACACACACACACACATACACACACACACACACACATATATATATATAATATATATTTATTTATATATACATATCTATGTATGAATTATGTGTATATATATATATATTAAATGAAATTTTTAAATGCTTTCCGATTACAGATTGATTAATACTGTAAACGAAAAGTCCATATAAATATAAGCATCAATATTTATAAGACAATCCCAACCAGATTTAAAAAAGCTTAATATACGAGATAGAGCAAAATTATAAATGAAAATTTGGAATCAAAAATGTAAATAAAAAAATTACAACATAATTATTGTTTGATATATAATATTATATAAACTGTGCACTCAAGATTAAATTCTTCCTCTTTCCTCCGTTTACCATCACTCCCTTGCTAAAAATCACTTTCGAACTCCAAACAGCGCTTTTTGTTCCTTACAAAAATCATTGGTTTGCGTCTTGCAATACAGCCTCGCGAATGTCAATTCCTTCAATCTGTTCTTAACTATAAAAAGAGGACACTTTATAACAAGATTACACTGCTGCTGTATTTAAGGAACCGTTTTAAATCTGTTTCTGAGGCTAAGGTCCTGTATAGCATTCTCTACATTTTCAGAAGTAACTCTAGGACGACCAGATGTACGGGCATCACTAACACAGTCAGTGTTTAGGTGTATTAGCAGACTAATTCCTACCGTTTTCTCAATACATGTCAATGTTCGGACGATTTCTATATAAGATAAACCAGAAAGGTGGAGATTAACGAGCTCCTGACGATCACTAAGAGAAATACGAGGCATATGGACTAAATGTTTCAATCTATAACTTAGAGCATTCACAGTTACGATTAGAGATGCTTTGTTATTTTTCCAAAAACCGCAAATTTAAGCTAAATTGAATGTAACTTTAAAAAATCTGAACAAGAGAATGAGAAGAATTGTGTTCAAAGAAAAGTGAGAACCATACACACATACACATAAGTACACACACACACGTACGCATACACATACGCATACACATACACATACGCACACATGCATACACACACGTACGCACACACATACACATACACACACGTACGCAAACCCATACACGCATGTACGCACACACGTACACACATACGCACACACATGCACACACATACGCACACGTATACATACACACATACGCAATCCCTACAGCCACCTACCTTGAAAATGCTGCGGGAATAAGTCAGAGAAAGTTGCAACCTTGGTTGAAGTCAGTGTCCCTAATGATGGAGGTCTGAACAGAGCTGAAAGGGAGAAACCGACCAAATATCAAGGTCTCATGTATGATATGAAAAGAAACTAAAATCTTAGGGAGATCTCAATCATACAATCAATGTGGATATTTTAAGCTTGTTTTAAGCTTATTTGTTGCTGCGTAATGTGTTTTTGCTTTCTCGATTTGAAGTTAATTTGTTAAATACTAATGTGTGTGCATGTACGTGAGTCTATTTTATACGTTAAAGTTTATATAGGCTTGAAAGAAGTTCATTTAACTTTATAACATGAACGCTGAAAAAAAATATCCGTGTGTCTACAAGGCGTGGATGCCAGTACAGTTTATTATAACTGTGTTATAAGCCTATCCGTTTAAACTTGCATAAGTGCGCTTTGGGCCATCAGAATAATGCGTGGTGGTCGATTAAAAACCTATTTGTCGGGGTGGAATGGGAAAGAGTTTATTTCGATTAATGTCTAGCAAATAACTTACGAAATTGGACTAATGCCAAACTTCAAACTTTATGGCAAAATAAGTAAGTAAAAAAAAAAAAAATGAGAAGTAGAAAAAAAAAAAAACCCCATAAAATGCAAATATAATGAACTTGTCTCAGAAATATGTAAAATTGATTTCTATTTCTAACGGTTTGTCAAATGCTTGGTCAAACGAAATTTACTCGTACAATAAAAAAAAAAACGCTTCAACCTCAAAGTGAAAGATCTGAACAGCTTAAGAACATATATCTCTATGCAAAGTTAGACATGTATAGATGCTTATGTATTTTTTATGGACTCTTTAAGAGTTCTAAACTAATCATTAATTTGGGATCATAGCTTTTTGCCACATACGTGGGTAGTTTATTTATATTTGATTCTCCTTCAGTTTTATTTAGTGACGAGCAGATACAGCATTCACTCTGGTTGAGGTGATCCATGTTCCTCGAAAGAAGGAAGTTTATTGGCAATATCCAATTCTCAAGCGGTCTCGCTCCTATTGTAACATAATGCGTTATGACATGGGCGCGTGGGAAGATTTTGGTGGCAGCGAAGTATTACTTGCTCGCGTGGAGAGCAGCAGCAGTAGTTTAAAAACTGCATATGCAAATTCGGGAGTGTGCTCGAGAAGAGAACTGGAGAAACGGAGAAAAATGCAATATGTGCTCGAGAGAGAAAAGAAAGTCGACGTCGAAGAAAATAGACGTGTAAATTGTAAGGCGAGAAGTTACCGGTTTGTACTGGCGTACGGTCGGGAGACATAGAAAAGCGAGTCAGATAAAATAGACATGAGGCAGTGGGAGACGTTTTTGAAAGTATCGGGAATAAAACCGTTTTGTAAAAAAGAAGAAACAAAAGCCGACCCGGATTTTTTATTTGTTTCTATTCTTGTTGTCTAAAAAGACAAGGTTGAGTTTTTGCACTTCTTGAAAGAAGAGTCCGACATCCTTCTATCTATAACGCTTGTTATTCCTTAATAGTAATTCATCTGGTACTGGCAATACCCAACACTTCTATCGAGAATCGGTGTGTCAATACAAGCTTTACAACTTACTGCATAGTCAGGTTGCTAATCAATATGGCTATGACAACAGCATATTATTTTCCTTGTTTTGATTCTCAAGTATATATTTATTGATACCTTATATGTTTTTATGCAGAGTGATGTGATCCTCGGTTTATTAATTGTGTCTTACTGTGTTGGATATATACTTGAGAATAAAAACAATGAAAATAATATGCAGTTGTCACAATGAATAAAAACAATGAAAATAATATGCAGTTGTCACAATAAATAAAAACAATGAAAATAATATGCAGTTGTTTCCTTAAGGTGCTAAAATTGCATACATATATGCGTGGGGATGCAGGTATGCCTGAATCAATATGCGCCCATGGGCCCGTGTATACGCCTCTTTGGGGGTAGGGGCGTCGATGTGTGTATGTATCTGTGTATGAGCGCATCCATGCTTGCGTACGCGTACGCAATTTTAGAACCTTAAGGAAAATTTAACGTAAGCGGGAGCGACGCGGGTGTCTATGCATGCATGCGCACATATGTGCATATATTTGCACGCCAGGGCGGAGATGTATGTGTACAGGTGAACGTTTCTTTAAGTATATATGTGTGTACGTGCGCATGTGTGTGCTCGCGTGCGTGGCCGCTAGCTAACCCTCTCCAAACAATTAACAACAAATAAAAACTAAATAAACCGAATCATAGCCCCCCCGAACACCCAACGGGTCAAGACATAGTTATCAAGAAAGCATCTCACCAACGAGACGCCAAAACTTTAACATTCAGACTCAAATTTTAAAGTAACCCCCTCTCCTCCTACCCCCACATATTCCCCTTCCCCCTCCATGTATCCCTCTGCCCTCAGCCACAAAAGAAATTAACTTCCCAGACCCTCCCCCACAAGTTCCTTAAACTCCCAAACTAGAGTATTACCGATATACCAAGCACTCCCTCCCACCTTTCCCCCTTATTCCCTTCCTCTTTTCTTCGCCGCTCTTCTCGCGCCCATTCCCTGTCCACTCTTTCACTCTTTCATCCCATAACAACGAACATTTCTGTAAAAGTCTGAGGAAGCTACATACGGCCAAAAAGCGGCCGGGTAGCTGAAACAATAATGTAACTTAATAGAAAGATACGGTAATAAAAAATAAAACGCATATTTGCTCTACAACAGTATTGAGCACTTTCTGCAGATTTTATTAATTACCATTTCTACTATATATATATATATATATATATATATATATATATATATATATGTATATATATATACACGGTAATATGAAGAAAATAAACACTTAGAGAAAATGTGTTCTGAGAAAACATACACACATATACACGCACACACATGCATATCTCTCTCTATGTATATACATGTGTGCATATACATTCATGTACACATGCGCATACACCCGCATAAATACATACATACATACATACATAATACGCATACATATACATATACATGAACCTATATGTACGAGACTATGAAGAAGGATCAAATTTCGCGAAAATGGTTAGGTTTCGAAAAGACTTAGCTAGAAAGGAAAAACAAAAGATTCACCACAATCCTTCGCATACGATTCATAAGGAAAATGTTTATGGATAATCTTTGTTGTTATATAAATTGTAATCATTAAGCAGTCCCAGGTTTTCGTCAATGCGTGTAGTGTTCGTGTTGAGTTTTAAAATAAGTTTTTTTTTCATATTTTCGTCTCTGATTTTGTGTATAAAAATGCTATGAGAATGTATCTGATGTTGTCTATTGTGTGGTTTGGTAAATTATAGTATATAGCTAGTGGGTACTGTGTGAATTTGTCACTAATGGTATGTTTGGAGTTGTTTAGGCGTGTGCGGAACTCCAGGCCTGTTTCTCCGCACGCAACTGACTTTTGTGCATTCTGTGTAGTATAATAAATATACTACATTTGAGCTATTGCAGGTTAAAGGGAGAGTTTGTGTTGTATGTTGGTTTCTGGTGGGGAGCATGTGCTGTTGATGTTAATGTGTCGATATATTAGATATCTAGGCATGCTTTGTTTCCTGGAGATGTGTGGGTGCGGTTAATATGAGTAGATGTTAGCAAAGTTGGGGAGCTGTCGTTTGGCACAAATGGGGGGGATTGATTGTATATATAGATGTGTGCGTGTACACGTGTGAATGTTTTTTCAAAATCACATTTTCTCTGAGTCTTAATTTGCTTAATATAACCGTATATATATATATATATATATATATATATATATATATATATATATATATATATATATATATACACATATTGGCTGAAGAGATCTTGATAAGGATACCTTAAACGGGCTTTATTATCGGGCTTGAAACCGACGGTACCAATGATCTGTCTCAACTAACAACTTTCTGTACACAAAATATAAATACGCTCTTACATTTTGGATTTTCCTTTTAATTGAGCACTCTGCTGGAATTCTTTTTCCAAAAAGAACTAATTATATATATATATATATATATATATATATATATATATATATATATATATATATATATATATATATACGGTAATATTAAGCAAAGTAAGACTTAGAGAATATATACATATATATATTTCCCGCATACCTATATCTGTCTTTTCCTCTTCCCCCCTCTCACTCACTCTCCCCACATTTGCTTATATATATATCTATAGGCTTATATATATATATATATATATATATATATATATATGTGTGTGTGTAAATCTGTCTATACGTGTATGTATATGCTCACACGTTTATGTATGTACATGTGTGTATCTATTTGTATATGCATGTACGTGTATATACATATATATGAATATGTATATATATATATTTATATATATATATATATATATATATATATATATATATATATATATATATAAGCATTTGCTTTTTTACGTGTGTTTTTGTATGCACATATTTAGTCAGAAAATACAAAAAAAAAAGGAGCGGTTCGTATCCGTCTTAAAATACATTTGAATTTGGAAGCGACGTTTTCGTTCTTTTTTCGAACGAAAAAATAGCGGTTGACTGACAAATGATTTTACAACATCTCTCCTGATAAGTTCTTATATCCTTCCAATTTTTGTTCTCTTTTGGAATAACTTTTGGAATTCTAAATATTAGACAGTTAAATGCGCGTTTCTTCATCTTTATTTACTGTTCAAGTTTTGATTTTTCTTTTATATGTGTATATGTATTGTGTGCATGTGTGTATGTGCGTCCTTAGATCTATATCTATTTAAGACTGACGTGGCACCTTCTCATTGGCTATGCCTTCTCTTCCTTCCTCTTCCTTCCTCCTCCTCCCCTGTGAATGCACATTACTTTCACTACACTAATGAAGACTTAAGCATCGATCGAAAATATGTACATGTCAAAAAAATCTTTTGAATTTCTTTATAATTTGTATTCCTGCACGTCACCAATAGAAAACGAATAAAGAAAAGTTATAAAATTTAATACTTTTCGTATTCCTTTTTTATGCATCTATATATAATATTTATGTATGTATGTATGTATGTATGTATGTATGTATTTATGTATGTATGGTCGGGTCACCGGCGACTAAACTGGTTCCCCTCACCAGACTTGCTTGGTGAGGAGGGCGGCTAGTCTCCCTGAAGGATTAAAAACAAGACCTTCCAAAGGGCGAATGAACTCTTTTTCTGGGTCAACGGCCAACTAGCACTGTGTATATTTGTGTGTGTGTATATGTGTATTGGGGTGGAGAGGGATCCTGTAAGCCGTGGTGAAGGCAACCTTTCTAGGAGAAGCAAATCTCTGATTTAAAAAACCATAAAGCGGAAGACCAGTACCTGCATTAAGCTGGTCTGCAGTTTAATTTGTTGCTGGCTGTCTTGCTCTTACTTGTTGCTGGATCTCAACATTTTGAACCGAGAGAGAGAGAGAGAGAGAGAGACTTAGCTGTGGTACAAAGCTAAGACTCTGTAACATCATCTTTGTATAGATACTCCCTCAGGCATTTGGGCTCATGGATTTTAAATGTCTGAGGGAGTGGCACTCGTCTGACAAGACGTTGCAATCATCATGTATGTATTTATGAATGTATGTGTGTAATCTTTCTCTAATAATTTTTTTCAGAATAAGTGGCCAACTTAAAAGTACCCCGATTTTGTCAAGCTAGCTTAATGATTATCGTAGTGACACCGCATTTAAGTTTTTATTTCGATCTCAGCTAGAATGTTTTTTTTTACTTAAGAAAAGTGAACTCTTTATAAAAACATAATAACCGCATGCACATGTCTCATTTACTTCCCTTTTTTTTACATTTTAAAGGAATTTAGCCTAGCTTTTAATACTTTTTTATTACGGTATTTTTGTTTATAGAAAATAAGAATTCTCTAATGATTAAATTATAATATTTATGCGTACTTTACAAACTGCCACCGACAGGCGGCCTGCTGGTATATATATAATCTTTCTCTAATATTTTTTTCAGACTAAGTGGCCCACTTAAAAACAACCCGATCTCTCTAATCTTTCTCTTAACGACCAGCTGACACCACAAGAAAAAATGCAATTCTTTTTTCGACAGGATGGTGCTACATGCCACACGTCTCACATATCACTGACACGAGTACATGACATGTTTACCGAAGATAGAACAATTAGAAAAGGGTTATGGCCACCACGTTCCCCGGACTTGTCATCATGTGATATTTACTTTTGGGGGATTTTAAAACAAAATGTTTATGCAAATAATCCTCACAATCTAAACCAACTTAAGGAGTACATTACCAATGCTATCAGGAGAACCACCAGAGAAGATCTACAGGCAGTATCTGCAAACATTGTTAAACGAGCCAAGAAATGCGTAGATGTTAACGGGGATAACTTCTAGTATCGTTTATTAACCCTACAGATAATTAAACAAACCTATAGATAATTTAAACAATAAAAGAATTTTCCTCCTGTTTACTATATTTTCTGGGGTACTTTAAAGTGGGCAACCCTGTATAAAAGATGGTCAGAAAATAAAATCTAAGAAAAAATAAGTCTAATCTATTATATAACTCTCACATGTCTGTTTGAATGTATGTATGTATGTATGTAGGTAGGTATGTATGTGTGCGTGTACACATACATACCTACATACATACATACATACATACATACATACATACATACAAAGGGCGAATGAACTCTTTTTCTGGGTCAACGGCACACTAGCACTGTGTATATTTTTGTGTGTGTATATGTGTATTGAGGTACAGAGGGCTCCCGTAAGCCGTGGTGAAGGCAACCTTTCTAGGAGAAGCAAATCTCTGATTTAAAAAACCATAAAGCGGAAGACCATTGCCCGCATTAAGCTGGTCTGCAGTTTAATTTGTTGCTGGATATCTTGCTCTTGCTTGTTGCTGGATCTCAACATTTTGAACCGAGAGAGAGAGACTTAGCTGTGGTACAAAGCTAAGACTCTGTAACATCATATTTGTATAGATACTCCCTCATACATTTGGAATCATGGAGTTTAAATGTCTGAGGGAGTGGCACTCGTCTGACAAGACGTTGCAATCATCAGGTATGTATGTATGTATGTGTGTGTATAAATATATATATAGTTTTAGTTTTCTTGACGTAAATGCAAGGGAAACTCCATTTATACAAGCAGTATTGCCTACATGTGTGCATACATGTTACTTCGGTGCCTCTTTACAGAAAGAACGCATCGTCAGCAAAATACTATTTTCAATACTATATATATTCATTTATTCAATTTAGGAAAAATATTTTATTCATTTTACGTAAATAATTTTATTCAATTTACGTAAAAAAATGTATTCAATTTTCGTAAACAATTTTCAGTTTAGGTGAACAAATTTACTCAATTTGGGTAAACAATTTTATTCAATTTAGGTAAACAATTTTATTCAATTCAGGTAAACAATTTTATTCAATTCAGGTAAACAATTTTATCCAATTTAGGTAAACAGTTTTATTCAATTTGGGTAAACAATTTTATTCAATTTAGGTAAACAATTATATTCAATTAAGGTAATTATTTTTCAATCCAGGTAAACAAGTTTATTCAATTTAAATAAAGGGTTTGATTCAATTTAGGTAAATAATTTTATTCAATTTTGGTGAATAATTTTATTCAATTTAGCTAAACAATTTATTCAATTTAGGATAACAAATTTATTTGATTGTAATAAACAATTTTATTCAATTAAAATGAACATTTTCTTCAAATTAGGTAAATAATTTTATTTAATTAAGGTAAATATTTTTATCTAATTTAAATTAACAACTTTATTCAATTTAAATAAACTATTTTATCTAATTTAAATAAACAATTTTATTCAATTTAGTTAAGTAATTTTTATTCAATTTAGGTAAATACTTATATTCAATTCAGGTAAACAATTTTATTTTATTTAAATAAACAAGTTTATTCAATTTAGGTAAAATATTTTATTCAATTTAGGAAAACATCCTCATTCAATTCATAATATCTTGCTCTATTAATTGAGCCCTATCAACAACCTCGTTGAAATTGCAGCAACCATTTCTTTGTTTGCATATTTAAAAACTAAACATTTATCAAAAGTGACTTTTCCAGGGCATTCATCGTCAAGCCCAAATATTAGCTTGTGTGATATTGTAAACAAACACGGACGGAATTTGATGAACAACATTATCATTATTTTTTTTATTTTTATAATTTTCTTGCAAATTAGTCCATCGGGCAAAGTATTCCTCGTAATATACAATAATTAATAGTGGATTGATTCCATAATAATACATACGCAATCTGCATAAAATAAAATATTATGTTAAAGTTTATTGTACGACCGGGCAACGCCAGGTGTCCAGCTCGTTCATACATTAAAGCCACTTTTTCTGTGTGTGTATCTGTGTGTGCTTGAGTCTCCCCCGCCCCTGGACTCCGAAACAACTCTGCAAGTTTCTTTTTGAATTTTGCATGCATTTACTCTATGTTTATGGAAGTGTTCTTAAATATGGTTTGTATCGGAATGCCTCCGATAAGTATCGAAAATCGATAATCGAAAACATCTAATTAAAAAAAGGAACAGTCCGATTTAACCAAAGTTAACAACTCCAAAAAGCCTAACATTACGTGCATTTGAGAATTTTATCATCACACAGTCAGAAAGACCCAGCATATAAAATCAACACTTAGCCGTGTGGGCTACTAGTATATATATATATATATATATATATATATATATATATATATATATATATATATATATATATATATATACATATAACGCTAACTCATATAAGTACATATATGTTTTAGTAAATCAAATGCGGTTGTTAAATGATCACGTGTCCTAGTGTAAACGGATATTTGTGCAAAACTGTGTCTGTCAGTGTGAATAGAAGCATTGTCCCCTCCCCCATCCATTTTCCAACGGCGCATAATTATTATCACGCTATTCCATATCGTGGCGCCTAACTGGGTATCATCCCAACTCTTCACAACGTCCACCCTTCATCGGCGCCTACACCTCTTCGTTCTATCCCCATTTTTCCTTCCAGCATTGCTGCTCCGCGTCCACAATCGATTCAAATACATTAAAATAATCGATGTCCTAGAAATAGCAAACCTTCCTGACTCGGCAAATAATGCTCCTCTTTTCAATTTCTGTTTATTAATTTTTTTTTTTTTTGAGGTGGTAGTGGTGGTTGAGAGTTAGGTTGGGGTGGGGGTTATGAGTATTTTTTGTATGCGGTGAGGGTTTGGTATCGAGGTGAGGGCTATTTTTGTAGGCCGTGAAAAATCCGGTTGTTCCCTCCCTTGCCATTAATATATGCCGGCATTGCTGGAGTTTTAAGCTTAAGTATGCTTATTTATTTTTCATTTGAAAAAAGAAAATGAATGAACAATTAAATAATCTCGTGGTTTTCCCTAAAAACATCGACGTGTAAAAATATTAAAAAGAAACTATTGGACACATCGAGGAAAACATGAGTTTCGCGACCACTTCCATTGTTTTCCCCGGGGCGTTTCTACATATAATATGAATCTTTATTAGAGGATATATGAGCGTGTGGAAAAATATCAGCAGGAGCTGTAAGATAGCTTGCTTGCGAGGATATTAGCAGCAGTAACCGAAAAAGCACATATGCAAATTAAGAAGTCTACGTAAGCTGCCGCGACATGGAGAAAAAAAAAAAAAAACAGACACCACGTGGTCGGAGAAGAAAAAGTGCTGTTGAAATATATGGACGTATAAAGTTGAAGACGAGAAATGGCTGTCAACTGTCGGCTTGTAGTGGATCAGAAAGGAAAACGCAAGCCAGGGGAGATGGACATGTGGCCATACAATGACAGAGAGAGACTCTTTAAGCTGTTATTGAGACGGGGAGAAATAAAAACGGTAATAAACGACTTGTGCTAAAAAAGAAAGAAAAGCAAAGTCGCATTTATTTATTTTTGTTTGTTTGTTCCTTTCCAACGATTCCGAAAGGCGTGGGAGTTCCAGAGAGGTTTGAACTGTAACAAATACGGTTCAAGCGTAACGCAACCTATGATATTTTTTTGACCAAAAAAACATCTACGTGTAAAAATATTGAAAACAAAACATTCGATGAGGAAAACGCAGAGTTGAGCTAGTGCATCTGCTATTTGTCTCTCACTCCTGGACAGGGTTCAAAAGAGAGTCGCCAACCTGATAGGTTCTGAACTGTCACCTAAGCTTCAACCTCTGTCCCATCGACGAAATGTTGCATCCCTCTGCCTGTTCTACAAGTACTTTAATGGTGAATGCTCTGACGAACAACAAACACTTGCACCCTCTCGACGTGAATACCCCCGACAGACCCGACAAGAATCTAAATCCCACCCCTTCACGATAGAGATCCCTAGATGTAAGAAAGCCTTCTACTACAGTAGTTTCTGCTAGACTTTGGAACTCCCTTCTGGGATGGATTCTGCTTTCCCAACTGTACTGACATGCAGAAGTGCAAGTGCAGTGTGAACAAACATCTTGCTACTCATCTTCCTTCATAATACCCCTGTAACTTTTGTCCCCAATAGTAGCCCCCACTTCGAAGAGGTACTGTTCCTTGTTTGGGGTAAAAATTGAATAATAAAAAAAGAAAAGCTTCGCAGCCACTTCCATTGTTTTCCCCTGGGAGTTTATACATATGCTATGGATCTGAATTTTTGAGATAAGGATGGATTATTCGAATTATTTGGAATTTTCGGGCTACTGTTCTCATCTTAAATGTTAGTTTCATAACGTATCGCTCGATATAACTTCTGAGATAAGAGTACTTGGAAAAAATAATTGTAAAAGTGATATTCTCCTGAAGGTTGAAGGTTCAATTCTCAGTGTAGGCGACCGGAAAATACAATTGCGAATTACATAGAACCTCTATCCAGTCATGGCTGACGGAACAAGAGCATGCTACTCCCGTGAAGTAAATAGAAGGGACTCTATTCGAAATTCCGTCCAAATTCCCGAGTTTGACAGAAGCATTTCCGAGTTTGATAAGATACATCTGAAGAAGGACGGAGTTTATATCGACCGAAAAGTGGTGAAAATGACACTGAGGATGAGAACAGAAAGATTCCAAATAATAGGGATAGTATATTACTTTCATTAAAGTAGGACTTCAACAGGTTCAGTTTTTGTAGATCCCTTAGGTCTGATTAATACTTTAATGTATGTTTCCTGGAACTTTCGGGGTGAAAATACCTTAAAATTCAAATATGCCTTATTTAAATCATGCGTGCATACAGGAAGGAATAATAACATTGTCGTCTTAGAAAAGGCGAAATGATTCCATTTCCGTTTGATGAAAACCGGTTTACTTTTGTTACTGAATATATATATATATATATATATATATATATATATATATATATATATATATATATATATATATATATATTGATTGATTGTTGGAGAGCTATTGGCTACACATTAGCAAACGTGTTTCAATGACCCCCCAGCAGGGAAAATCACCTCATCAGGCCAAAAACCAACCACTTTTGGCCTGGTGAGATGATTTTCCCTGCTGGGGGGGGGGTCATTGAAACACGTTTGCTAATGTGTAGCCAATAGCTCTCCAACAATCAATATATTGCTCTGTTTCATGCATTGAGCACTCTTTTGAATGACATATTGTGTTGTTGTTATGAGTTACTGAAAAACTCTACCAACAGTATAATATATATATATATATATATATATATATATATATATATATATATATATATATATATATATATATTACTAGCCTGGGTGGCCGGCGTTGCTCGGATGTTTGGAGGTGTGTATTGAACAATAACAACAACAACAAAAGTGGTTGTAGGCAGCCAGGTTCTAACCGGTACCACGAAATAGGAAAAGAACTAAAAAAAAGTGGCGTCTTTGCTCTTGTACTCATCGCCAAATCGGACGTGACGAATGTTTAAATTAAGGCTAGTCAATCGAAAAGGAGGGATTACTTTCGAAAAGATCGGCAAAAAAAAGCGACTTCTCCCTGTAGAAAAGTGCCCACTAAAGGGTGAAGGAAATTGATGTTTTTAGTTAATTTTTCGATATTTGTTGTCCGAAGGGTCGGCTTCAAAACATACCGATTTTGTAAAAGTCCGTCGCTGCTGTTGAAAGTTTATAGCAGACATAATACATACATACATACATACATGCATATATACATAACAACCTACAAACATACATACATTTAAACAGACAGGTGAGATTAATATTATAGATGTGTGAAATATAAAAAATAAACAAATAATAAACGTAATAGATCTGTAATGATAGATAGATAGATAGATAGATAGATAAATAAATAGATAGATAGATAGATGGATAGACAGATAGATAGATACATGATGGCAACAACTCGTTCTCGAGTTGCTGCTATTACTTAATATATCTCTGGCTCAAATGACACAAACTTAAGCGCAACTAGCAGCACGTGCCAGGCGGTCACCTCTATGAACCTTCTATAGTCGAGCACATCCACTGATGAATGGTTCCAAGTTGTTGTGGCCTGAACACCTACCAGGCCATTCACGCCCATATCTGCAACAGTCCTCATTGAATGTCCGTTTGCCGTTTCAGGCTACAACCAGCCTTTTTGTTATCGAGATACACACTGATAGCAAAATGTGTATTCCATTGCATATCAAGTAATGCCTGTGCTTGGAGCTTTTTATATTGAGGAAAGACTTTGCACTGAAACTATCTAACTTCCTAAACAACTGCCACATTAAACTAAAAAAGAAGATCAGGTCAACACTATTGGAAGCAGCAGTGGCCGCAGGTTTTATATCAGGTTTTTCCTTCTCCTAGATAGGTTGTCTTCACCACGGTTTACGGGAGCCCTCTCAACCCACCATGCCATTGATCCATGACTGGGACTTAGATTGCTGGACATCAGAGCATACTCCACACGCTGGTGGGTCATGTATCCCGCAGCTGACAGGGTCTAAGCTCTTCTGATGGCTTATGTCAGGGTTACTTAACCTTTAGCTTTTGGTTAAAAGAACCTTGGCCCACAAGGCAGTGGAAGTCCAGTTATACGGTGCAGGACACTCGCCGTTCATCAGTGCCCTGTCTGCGTAGCAGTGGTCACTACTTGCACGTGGGGTTGATTTGTCTGGGAGAAGCACAGTATGACGCTAAGACCTCTGTGTGCTTTTAATACACGTAGATACCAGACCTTGACCACTACATGATGATTGTAGCGTCTTGTCAGACGAGTGCCACTCCCTCAGACATTTAAAATCCATGATTCCAAATGTCTGAGGGAGTATCTATACAAATATGATGTTACAGAGTCTTAGCTTTGTACGACAGCTAAGTCTCTCTCTCGGTTCAAAATGTTGAGATCCAGCAACAAGCAAGAGCAAGATAGCCAGCAACAAATTAAACTGCAGACCAGCTTAATGCGGGTACTGGTCTTCCGCTTTATGTTTTTTTTTAAATTAGAAATTTGCTTGTCCTAGAAAGGTTGCCTTCACCACGGCTTACGGGAGCCCTCTCTACCCCAATACACATATACACACACACACACACACAAATATACACGGTGCTAGTTGGCCGTTGACCCAGTAAAAGAGTTCATTCGCCCTTTCATACATACATAGTTCATTCGCCACTACATACATACATACATACATACATACATACATACATACGCTTAAACGGAGAGGTGAGATTTATAGTATAGATTTCAGCTAACCGTATCAAATATTATTTATGTAATGATTTTCAGTATTTTATAATACTAATCAATGTATAAGTAGAGTTAGGTAGTAAGTTAGTAAAAAACATATGTGCCAAATAACGATTTCTATTGATATATAAGGTTAATATTGTCCAGAGATAAATAACCAATTAAGTTTAACAAGGTTAACACAAGAGAGCTCAATACCGACGTAGAGCGAGGTATACTTTTAATTTGGTATTACATAAGCAGTAATATGTTGCTACACAGTCACGAGCATGTTTCACTCAGCTAATTTTTTTATTTCTAGAGACCTCTTCATGCGATACTGCTTATACGATAGTAACGTTTGCAATGGAAATATCAGGTTTTCAACGTCACGGTGAATTATTATCATGATGTTCGGTAACATGGCCTTCTGGTCAAGATCAAAGTGTAGTATCTGTTCCGGCAGATACTACACTTAAGATGGTTTGTACCAGTCAATGGAGGGGAAACCCTCTATACTGGGACAATTATTATTTTTGGTAACCAGAGTGACCCCTTTTAGGGGAGCTGGTTTTTACCTCACATTAAAAACGGCCTTGTGCCTAATTTGCTCAGTGGGGGAGCAAATAAATACCATCTGTTCCGGCAGATACTGCAAGCTATGACTAGCTATGACTAGCAAAGACCAGATGTGGGGGCAACCCCACATGCCTGACCTTTAACCAGCTCCCATTTCCCACCTCTCGGGAGCTGGTCCCCTTTTTCCCTTCCCCCTCCCTTCACTCCTCACATTAAAAATCGGCCTTGTGCCTAATTTGCTCGGTGGGGGAGTAAATAAATACCATCTGTTCTTCAGATGCTTCACTTCAATTTCTTGTTCTCTCTCAGTGGAGGAGAAATCCTTCACGACTGAGACAATTTTTATTTTTGTTCCTTTTCTGCACATTAAAAAACGATCCCGGTGTCTAACTCTGTCCCGTGGGGAGACATTTTAAATAGGAACATGTTAAAAACAAGAGTATTGTTATAGGTGAAGAAGCACTGGTAAGGGTGTGGGTTCTGGTCTGTGTTGAAATGTGGTCATCATTATCATCGCATAGGTTCATACCAAATTTCACCTAGAGCCGACCAACAGTTTCCAATAAACCTTCTAGAGTAAATGTATTCTGATGACTACATTGTTTTGAGATATATTTTTGACTATATATCCGACACAGACTCAGCTAATCAACCGAGAAACACATCAATCTATATAAAAGCACATAAAATATTAACAGATACACAAAAGTCAAAACAATGAAAAGAATATGCTGTTGTCACAGCCCTAGTAATGACCAATCGCTCACATTCAATCTTTATCCTTAACTAAGTATTAAACGGAATTTATAATCCTTAGTTTGCTGCACATTATCATTGACGCACCCGTTCAGCCTCGAAAGACAAAGCATATCCCGAGTAGGGGCAGCTGCACGTATAATTGTGTCGCAAGGGTTGCACAATCTACAAACACACCCTTCTTGAATCGGCACTGCTTGAGTCCAGTGGCAAGGAGAAGTCCAGGACGACTGGAAACATTGCCGAGATAAGCGGAGAGCACATACAGCATCTGGAAGTCCCCAAATGGTCACCCATCTGATACTAGCCATGCTCAACGTTTTTTAACTTCAGTGATCTGACGAGAACCGGTGGGTCAACGTGATTATGCCGGACACGCACGCACGTGCGCACACACACATACACACACACATTATCATCGGTGCCTCCGTTCAGTCTCCAAAGACAAAGGATACCCCCTATTGGGGCAGCTGCTCATGTAATTGTGTGTCAAGGGTTGCGCAATCCAAACCACGCCTCTCTATAATCGGTATTGCTAGAGTCCAGTGGAAAGTAGAAGTCCATGACGACTGGAAACAGTGCCGAGATAGGCGGAGAGCACATACAGCACCTGGAAGTCCCAGATGGTCACCCATCTGGTAGTGGCCAAGTTCATTGTTGCTTAACTTCGTGTGTCAAACGTGATCATGTCATATATACATATATATCATAGCAAAAATCAATAAAAAAAAATCATCTAGAATGGTCCTGTAGTTTCCAAGAAAACTTCTAGAACAAATGTGGCATCAACAATTTCTCCCACAATTTTTCTGTGCGTAAATCTAAACGCAAGTGCCATAAACAAAGCTTCTTTCCTATAACACCTCGTCTATGGAACTCTGTTCCACTAGCAAACTTTCCTACTGACTACAACATGATCGTCTTTAAGTCTAAATTCTTGAATTGTTTAAATAGTCAGTTTCTTCTCAATTTCTATCACTGCATTATTATTTTTTTACAAGGTGGTCATCGCTTATCAAGGCCCGGAAGCCACGCAGGGATAAGGGTTATTGTAAGTAGAGTACGTTAGTGTGGATATTTAAAGTGTCTACTTAAGGGGGTGGTTCATCAAGAAGTTGTTTACGTTGAACTTGAAGACATACAAGTTGTAGTCAGGAGGGAAGCAGGCAGACGGAACAGAGTTCCACAGGCGTGCAGTTCTAAGAAAGAAGCTTTGTTCATAGAATCTACGTTTTGATTTAGGCATAGATAAAGAGTGGGGAAGGTTTTTGACAGTGGATTCAGCTAGACGGGTGTTTTTTGTAAAAGATTGGTGAGGGAGGACCAAAGATGTGAGTTCAGACGAGCAACTACCATGGAAATAACGATAAAACAAAGATAGGCTTGCAACGTCTCTTCTGTGGAAAAGAGCTTGCAGGGAAGAGAAAAGGGCATCCCCCATTAAACCACGAAGTCTATTTTGTACTCTGTCAAGGCAGGATAGGCTGTTTTTAGCAGCTCCTGTCCAGATATGGCAGCAGTATTCCATCCTTGGATGTACTTGGCTTTTATATAGATAGAGAATTGCATCAGTAGTGAGATATCTTCTGGAGTGATAGAAGGATCCCACCATCTTTCCAGCGACCTTGGCAACAGACTTGATGTGCGTGTTCCATAGCCTTCAGGCCTTCATAAAAGACGACTTCCCTTGTAGATAAATGTGGTATTCTGGCGACTTATCCCTCTGTATGAACAACTCTGCATCGAGCAGAAGTTATAGTACTTACTTCGATTGATTTTATCATAAAAAACATACAGAATTTCAACCAGATCAGTCTGTAATTTCCGAACAACTTAATAGTAGTGTTGTCAATAATCTATATTAAGCACTAGTAGTTCATTATTCGAATGGATACCAGCAGTCTTTGTTCGCTTCACCTCCTCATTACTAACTGCCATATAAAATTTTAGCCAAGTCAACCCAGTGTTTATCAAGAAAACAGTTTTAGAGTAAACTAGCAGGGAGATCCGACGTTGCCCAGGATGATCAACGCTCCAATATTTTTATTGTCATCAAAATTGGGGAAATCGCCTATTTTTAATTCATATCGATTGATTGCCTGATTGATTGGTGACCTATTGCGGTGCACCGGAAAGTAAGTTTCACATAACTCCCCGCAGTAACTTGGGTCACAATATATTGTAGTCTATAGTGCACTGTAGAGAACCTACTGTTGATTTCATAATTTTTTTATATAATGGTTTGAATTAAAGTTTAAAATGCAAAATCATGTATCACCTTTTTAATTGTGCTCTAATCAGAAACATTCATTTTGAACGCGCCCCTGTCATATTAAATGCATTTGTGAAGTAAGTTGTTAACTTTGTTCAAAATCATCTGTTTCTTCTTTCATTGGATCATTTCCATTATCGATTATCGATACTTATCGAAGACATTCTGACACAAATATTATCTAAGAATACTTCCAGGTACATGAAGTACCTTCATGTGAAATTTTATAAAAATCGGCCCAGCCGTTTATGAGTTTATAGGGAAGAAACTCACTCACACAGAAAAAGTTGTTTTTATATATAACTGTAGAGATATTATAGTTAAATGACAAATCCCTATAACTCCATACTTCTGCATCGAACTGATATCATACTTCTAGAAGTGTAAGCCATTTTGAGTTTCAGAAACAGTTTCAGATGGTTCGCTGTTACACACAATCCTGGGAGGTGACTTGTTTGTAGTAGACAGTTCCACAGAACAAAATATTCTTACCGTGTCGAAACCCGGGGAAGAACATGTGAAATTGCTCCAGAAAAGGTTTAATATTTATGAAGCAATTCTGGTTTCTGATTGGTTTGTAGCAGAACGTGAATTAATTTGATTCGTCAGTTCTTAGTTCGTAGCAGTTCGTGAATTAATTTGATTCGTCAGTTCTTAGCTACTTAGTTCGCTCGACCTTATCACTACAAAGGGTCATTAATACTTAAATCAGATCTGCCTTGTAGTTATTAAGACAAAGTAAAACGAACAGACAGACAGACTAATAGAAATATAATATAGATATTTCGATGTACCCATTTGAATTATCGCAGCGTCTTCGTAAGAATCAGTTAACGAAATCGTATCCGTTCCCCACCAACGTAATATATGCTGCCAAGATTATGCGTACGATGCGTCTATCTATTGGATATCGTACATCGTCCATTTTGACAGCAAGGATTTAGCCGGGGTGAAATTGTAATTGTTTACGATGTTTAGGGTTTTCTGAAGTCAAGCCAGAATGCGTGACTAGCGAAACCAAAAAAAAAAAAAAAATAAATAAATAAATAAATAAATAAAATAAAATAAATAAATAAATAAAATAAAATAAAATAAAAAAAATAAAACATAAAATAAAATTAAAAAATATATATATATAAATAAATAAATATCGATTGTTTATCAGTTTTGATCGACAACTTTACAACAAAGCATAGACGCTGTGGTGCGCTTTTATACATGCGATACATACATTTATTGTTCGTCCCTCCGACAAAAAGTGGGTGGACCTGTAGATGTATCAGTATTTTTGGGGAATTCTTGACACCTCTAACAGTGGGTTGTTTATTTTTTTATGGATTATACTTTCAAAATAAACTATTAAAGTTGTTTAAAACGTAATAGAAATATTTTTTTTATTTTTTAAAAAACACTAATGAAATCAATCGGATTTTACGAGTTAAGTACTTTTCAATTTTTAAACTTTAAAAATCTATCAAAATTTTTTTTATTGATTCAATTTTTACGATATTTTCAGGGTCAATGTGAAATTTTTAAGCTCTTTCCAATAAACTGAATATGATATTTTAGACAAACGTTGTTTTTAATTCACGCCCCTCATTTTGAAATGTCTATTAAAAAGTAAATAATTAATTTACTTACCAAAGTTTTATATATATTACAAATTAAAAATAAAAGGTCAATAAATAATATATTCAAATTTAAAACAAAAAAGAAGTGTTTTTTTAGAAATTTACCTGTAAAGTCCGAAGTTTCAAACTTTTTTTTTTTAAACCACGTTGGTTTTTTTTTGTTTTGTTTTTTTTAATGAAACCTTGGTCTTTGCTCCTTTAATTGAAAAAAAAAATTAGGGTTTGAATCCCATTTTTCGAATAGTTATAAGCTTGGAAAGACAGGGGGTCAAATTATTCAATATATTTCACGCATTCGTAAGGTCAGTTTCTGACACATCCAGTGGATCTGTAAATTCACCGTCCGTTCGTCCGTTCGTCTGTCCGCATTTTTACAATAACTACGCCTTGGAATTTTTTTGAAATTTTGCACAAACATTAAACATGATATGAGTAAGAATGTAACAGAACGGATTTTCTGGGAAAATTCCGGTTGCTCTCCTAGGAGTGCCTTTCGTGTTAAAATGGCTAAAATTGAGACTTTTGTACTTATGAAAAAAAAAAAAAAAAAAATTGATGCCTAAGATTTTTATAAAACCGTCTTAAAAGTTATAACTAACTAATTTCTATATAATTGTGTTGTCTATATGCGCGATAACACTTGGGTGCTCTTTTAGGGCTAAAACCAACACTATTTTTGAGACTATTTTACCATATTTGTCAAAAATATTCTGTGTATGTCTATTTAGTAGTTTTTCACGGTGGTGAACTCAAATTTAAATATGTTAAGGCCCTGGGGACTTTGGGGGCTAAATGGGGGAGGGGAAAATGTAGGACAGCCATTTCTTTTTTTTTTTTTTTTGCATGATACAGAACTCAAATGTACATATGTTAAGGCCTAAAACTGCATCGTTTGTTCATTTTCACCAGAATTAAACATCCTCTGCGGACTTTTGGGGTTAAATGGGGGGGGGCAAATGCTGAACTTAGTCATTTTTTTATGCCTCGTTCACTGTACACTCACGGGAGACCTTGCATCCTTCACTTGTTTTTTTTTTTAAATTAATTTTACGATTGTTTTACACACGCTAGCAAATTTATTACACATTCATGCGTGACGGAGAACAAACGCACGCATTCCAGCTGGACGCAAATGATCGAGCATGTGCGAGATGACGTCACGGCAAGGAAAATACTATAAAAAGAAGAACGTGTGTGTAGACCGATGTTCACGTTAAAAAAAGTGGAAATAATTCGCTGTTGTTACAGCGGAAAAAAAGTAAGTCGAATTTTTACTTTATTGTGTTGCGACGGAGTCTACAACGTATTGGGTACCTACATGTTTACACGTGTGTAAACGTGCATAACGTCACACGCATATGGGGGGCGTTCCAAAAGAAATGTCTCCTATTTTTATTCCGCCGTAATGTATCAGAAGGGAGGTATAAATTGTATTTTTATGATGGCTGGACTTATAAATACACGACCTGAAAGTCTTATCTCTCGGTTGCAGATATTTACGATGTGAGACTCTAAGAAAGCAATCGTTTTAATCGACGTGCCTTAAAATAGATGCGTAATTGAATTCCTGGCAAATGCACACGGATAAATTTGGTGACTACGCATGTAACAGAGCCCGTGGATAAATATCAGCAGCGGCTGTAGGATAGCTGACTAGTTAAGATAATAGGAGTGGCAGCCGAGCAAGCACATATGGTGCAGTCTTGTGTAACAAAAAAAAAAATAAATGAAGGATTTTACGTGGTTGGGCGAAGATGAACCTATAAAGTCAAAGGTTGACCAATGCCAGCCTGAAGTTGAGGAAAGAAGGAAGAATCTATCTTTATAAAAGGCAAGTACGTCCAATGATGGAGTACTGCTGCCAGATCTGGTCAGGAGCTGCTAAAACAGCCTATCCTGCCTTGACAGAATATAAAATAGACTCCGTGGCTTAGTGGGGGATTACCTTTTCTCTTCCATGTTTCCTCTCTCCCACAGAAGAGAAATTGCGAGTCTGTCTTTGTTTTATCGTTATTTCCATAGCAAGTGATCGTCTGGGCTCCAATCTCTGGTCCCCCCCCCCCACGCCAATCTTTCACGACAAACACCCGTCTAGCAGAAACCAGTTTCAATAATTTTCCCCACTCTTTATCTTTTTTTTTTTTTACATGAGGGTCACAACTTATCAACATCCAGGAGCCACTCGGGGATAAGATTTATTGTGTGTACAGTAATAACTGGGATAGTATCGTAGTAATAGTTAGAATTGGGGATTTGATAAGGTGTCATTATTTAAGGGGGCGATTCATCAGGAATTTGTTTGCGTTACACTTGAAGACATCCAATTAGAATTCAGGGGGGGGGCAGGCAAGCGGCAGAGAGTTCCACAGGCGTGCAGTTCTAAGAAAGAAGCTTTGTTCATGGAATCTACGTTTTGATTTAGGCACGGATAAAGAGTGGGGAAAATTATTGATAGTGGTTTCAGCTAGTCGGGTGTTTTTCGTGAAAGATTGGCGAAAGAGGGACCAGAGAATGGAGCTCAGACGAGCTCTTGCCATGGAAATAACGATAAAACAGAGAAAGGCTCGCAACGGCTCTTCTGTGGGAGAGAGGTTTAATGGAGGAGAAAAGGTCATCCCCCGCCAAGCCACGAAGTCTATTTTGTTCTCTGTCAAGGCAGGATGGACTGTTTTTAGATGCTCCTGCCCAGATGTGACAGCAGTACTCCATCCTTGAACGTACTTGGCTTTTATACAGATAGAGAATTGCATCATTAGTGAGATATCTTCTTGAGCGATAGAAGGATCCCACCATTTTTCCAGCGACCTTGGCAACAGACTTGATGTACGTGTTCCATTTCAGATCAGGAGTAAAGGTCAAACCCAGAAGCTTATCAAAACACGGGCCCTCCCCTAGACGATAGCCATTCATTTCAATCGATGCCAGATGGGGATCAGAGCGTTTATAATGTAATGATAGGAGCTTGGTCTTAGGTGCATTAAAGGTAACCAGCCGCCTCTTCCCCACTGAACCACGCGCTCAAGATCTGAGGAGAGAGAATCAGAGAGAACTTTGTCATTTACGCCCTTTGATGTGTTGCCGTAGATAGCCGTGTCATCAGCATAGATGTCTACGAATGATTTTAGTATGTTTTGGGAGATCATTGATGTAGATCAGGAGAATTGGGCCCAGGATGGACCCCTGAGGGACTCCCGCATTAATACTGTGGGCCTCTGATTTCTGCCCATCAACCACTACTCTTATGACCCTATCAGAGACAAATGATTTAATGATAGAGAAAACATTTCCAGTTATACCATAGCTGGAAATCTTGTGAAGTAGACCTTTATGCCTTACCTTATCGAAGGCCTTTGATATGTCAAGAGCAATTTCCCTAGAAATGAAGCCTTTGTCGAGAGATTCGCTAATTCTATCTGATATAACTGTTAGCTCGTCTGCTGTAGATCTAGCAGAATGGGAGCCATATAGTGTCACTAAGAAGTTTATTTCTGCTGAGGTGGTTGACTACTTCTCTATTTAATATAGATTCCTGCAACTTACTCATGACACACAGGAGACTTATTGCTCTCTATTGAGAGGGAGATGACTTATCACCTGAATTATTAAATACAGGGTATACTGATGAGGTTTTCCAAGGTGTTGGAAAGCACTTCTCCTTAAGGCAACGCTTAAACAGTTTGGTAAGTATGGGGGCAAGTTCTAGTCGTAGCTTTTTTAATGCTATAATTTGAATACCGTCAGGGCAAGTTGCTTTACTGGAATCAAGGTTCTTGATTAGCTTGTCGACCTCACACACACATATTTGTATGTTACCTAGCGTGTTGTGTGTTGTAGGAGGAAATGCGGAGATTTGATGGCCTTCGTCGCATAGGGTAAAATTTGCTGCAAGGTTCTTGGCAAATAGTTTGGCCTTGTTGGATGCTGACGAGATGACCTCTGGACCATTGATAATGGTTGGGATAGAACGCACGCTTCTGTTCAGGATCCTATTTGCTATTTGCCAGAACTGGTGGGAACCAAACAGCTGCTCAGCTACTTTGGATTTAACGGATTGAGTATATAGCTCTCTTGCATTTTTTATTACTCTTTTACAGTGGCTGCTGGCGGTGCTGAAAGCAGCTTTAGTCTCAGTGCATCTATTACGTTGGTAGCTATGCAAAAAGTGATTTCTGTGTGCGATGGCAGCAGCACATTCAGGGGAGAACAATGACTAGCTGTTAGGTTTTTGTAATTTTGTGGATGGTATGAATTGGTCTATGCCAACAAGTCACCATTAGGTCAGATCTGATACTATAGAGGACACATCTTTTTAAACATGGAATGGAGAGGTAGATCAGATATGATGTACGGAATCTATCCCAGTCAGCCATAGAGTATCGGTATACAGTACAGTGGAGAGGTAATCTGTAGACTTATTTCATTTTTATCTAAACTGATACAGCGGAGTGGTCGGAGGATCCCAGAGGAGATAGAACGGCACATCAGCATAGCTCCGGGGAAGTGGAGAGAAAAAGGTCTAGAAGGCTTGCGTACTGACCGGTAGTATCGGGCACACGAGTGGTCTCGTGAACAATCTGAGTGAGGTCATAAGCAATGGCAGAATCATGACAGAACCTCCCCTAATCATCAGTCTTCTTTGAGTGGGTCATTATGGACATTTAAGTCACCGCAAATGTGAATGCTATTTGATGGATCAGCCATTCCACATTGTGGACGTGTAAGTCACCGCAAATGCGAATGTTAGCCGCGGGATTAACAGACAGGATGTGGTCAATTTTCTCCGATATACTCTTAACGATAGTAACTCCGCTGTTGTGTGGGCGGTAGAAGGAAAATATAAATGCGGTGGTGTAAGCAAGTGCAGCCCGGAAGCGCGTATAAGGTAAGTTAGTGTGTTCTCTGGAGATATGCCTGCCACACAGGAAGCCATCTTTAATGTAGGCACATATTCTATGCCCATGGCGATTTTGGGGGTCATATTTAGATGTTAAGTTGGAGTATCCATTAATTCAGAACTCATCTAGGGAAGTAGTCGGCCCTATTCCAGTTTCGCTTAGAAAATATATGTCTGGTTTTGTCTCCTGTAATTGGGTTTCAACCTCTGGAAGGTTGGAACGTAGACCCCTGACGTTGGAGAAGGAGACATGGTAGTAGGGGTCTACGTTGGAGGATGGGGTGCTAGGTTTATTCGTGTTTTTTTTTTAGATATTTCATGCAGAGGATTTTGGGATTTATGGAACAGGTCAGCATATTTGGTTAGAGTAGTACAGTGAGGGAAAGTAAGAGAGAAAAGACGGGAAGATTTTTTGTAGGACATGATAAGGTAAAGTCGTAACAATTACCCACTAATATGGCATCGAGTGGCCCCACCAGAGACTACTACATGGTTCAGAATCCATTCACCGAATTGCAATACAGCAACCCCAGTACTTTGCACCTGCTGATAGGACAGCCTCCTTAGTGGTTAATCCAAGGTTCGGGCCCCTAACTATCGGATAACGTCAGCCCAGATGAAAACTTTTACCTCCAGCACCCTTACTAGTGACATGGCCGCAAGGATAGACATAGAGACAGAAAATTTCCGGCATCTCAGACTACTGCTAACGACGCACTGCCGTCCTGGAAAGCAGCTTTTTCTTCACCCTTTGTCAAAAACATCACTCACTGGAAATGTGGACTTGGGGACAAAAAAAGGAGAAGCGAGAGTTACTGGAGCTGCCGATAACACATCCACTGTATTATATACTCTCCATTAAAAAAAATAGGTACTTAGTATAAGTCCTTTGCCCTATTCCCAGTTTAGGATAGTACTTTAAGATAGTTTCCCCTCCCATATTAATCCGTGGAATTTTTTTTTCTTCTTTGCTTTAGATACCTCGAGGTAGAACCTTCCGGCATCACCTTATAATTAGGACCTAAATCAAAATCAATGTACCTAAATCAAAACAAAGCTTCTTTCTTAGAAGTACACGCCTGTGGAACTCTCCTCCGTTTGCCTGTTTCCCACCTGACTACAACTTAGATGTCTTCAAGTCCAACATAAACAAATTCCTGATGAACCGCCCTCTTAAGTAAGACACTTTATTAAATCTCCAATACTAATGATTACTACGATACTATCCCATTGAATACTGTACACGCAATGACTCTTATCCCGGAGTGGCTTCCAGGCCTTGATAAATGGTAACCATCATGTTAAAAAAAAACAAAAAAAAAAACCCAACCGGGTGAGATGAACGTGTGACACCGTAGTGGCGGCGAGAGTATTTAAGCTGGTGTCGAGACGGCGGTGTTGGTTAATCTAATGACATACGAAATTTTAGAAAAAAAACAAAACAAGATGCAGACATTATTTGTAAGGTAACGGTGATAAACGACTTGTGTTAAAACAAAAAAGATGCTGATCCCAATTTTTATTTTCATATTTCTTTCTGTTTAATTTATTTATTGCGAACGATCCCAACGAAGGCCGGAGGAATAGTTGGCCGAAACGTCCTGAAATAACAACTAAGAAAGATGAAGATAATCGTCCGCAATAAATAAATAAATTAATAAATAATACTCATCTCAATAATGAAATCCGATTAAAATAATATATAACTAACGGGATCTGTGGAAATTCCACAGGAGACTCATTCATATGTAATATATTGATGGTGGCATTCTGTAAATGTTCAGTGTAAATGGAGACGCTCATATATTATTGTAGCTTTTTTGTTAAAACTGGGAAAGTATTTCTCTAAGCTAGCACCAAGGCCAACAAAGCCCGGTCGTAAAGTACGCTTAAATATGATAGTTTAATTCTTGCAGTTTTTGTATATATTATTATAGAGTTAATGTTCTATCGATTTTTATATGTTATAAAGTTGCGAATTCAAAAATTAAAAATATATCCATATGACTTGACTGCATTAGCTTGAATCGAAACCGAAATAAAAACTTATGATATATATATATATATATATATGTGTGTGTGTGTGTGTGTGTGTGTGTATGTGTGTGTGTGTGTGTGTAAGTTGAGTTCTTTCAGCCATAATCGAAACCGAAACCCAAACTTATGAAGAATTCTTGATAAAGTTATTTATGACAAGAATAGAAGAACATTACAATTAAACGACCCGGATGTAAGCGTGACACACAAAAGAACACGCACGCTATCGTATGAATATATACCTTCTTTTTGTTTGTTTGTTCATTTACGACGATACCAAACGGTGTGGGGGGGACCGGGTGAAGTTCTAACTCTCACGAACACGATTCGAGCGTAAATGCCATGCTACATGTGAAAATAAATAAATAAATTTCTGGGGTACAAAATTTAGCTTACTTTAACGGTACTACCTCCGTCCTCACAGATCTTCAACTTTTAGAGTTAAAAAAATAAAGTCTTTACTCTTTGGACGACTCTTGCTGACAAAGCGCGCCATTCTTCTTAGGAAAAGCGATGACTGTATAGAAAACAAAAAATATGGTGCTCCAAACGTCGCTCGTTTTAATGGTACTACTTCTTTTCTACGTGTAACGTGACGTTATTAGGAAGGAGAAAAATGAAATCTGGGTCGGCATTTTCTTTCTTTCGACCGCACGCTAGCAACAGCCGACCCATTCCCGTCTTCGACCTTATACTTTCATTTTCTTCAACGGTGCATTTTCCTTCTGCCTTGAGCACATGGTACATTTTTTAATCTTCCCTCTTTCTCTTCTCGCGCACACTTCCTAATTTGCATATCCACTTTTTCGACTACTGCTACTGCTAATCTCATCACAAGCAAGCCATCCTTCACTGGTGCTGATAATTTTCCACGCTTATATGCACTATGTTGCAGTCCACTTTTTGAGCTAAGAAAAATAGGAGCCATTACTTTTGGAAAGAGAGTCCACAGTTATATTCTTTAGCTGTTAAAGATAATCCCGCAGAGCCTCTCCCATTTTACTTCAATATCTACAAACCCTCATTTTCACTAATTTGATTCCATGTATTTCTATACAAGCTTTCTAATTCTTTTAAATGAGAAATTTATTATTGGTTATTATTTGGATTCTTCGGGCCACTGTTTCAATTTTGAGTGTTATCTTCACTATGAATCGCTTGGTGTAACTTATAACCTTCTTCAGGTGTAGGCTGTCAAAGTCAAGAATTTTCATGGAATCAAACTTTCGAAAGGGTCCGTGGCGTTGTGTATAAAGTGTTTGGTAAAATTCCTATGTAAAGTTAAAATCTCAATATGAGGAGGCATTTAAAAAACAAATCCTAATTACGCAGCACGTCCATCCAGCCATGGCTAACGGAATAAGAGCATGCTACCCGACACGGATTAAATAAAGATTCCCTTTCGAAAGTCCGTGCGGTTTCCCCGAATTCAACAATACGATTTGCGAGTTTGACAAGTTAAACGTGAAAAGAGTTCGAGGTCATATCGTAGAGCATAGAAATATGGCACGGTTATTAGTTTTTCTCTAAAAAGGATCCACATAAATTTACTCATTTCTGTCATCGTTTAATGTAATCATGTTTGTACAGCAGTCAAGGCTGGTTCACCAACCACGATGTAACTTCGAAAATCATGGCTGCACTCTTGAGAACGCTTCCCATTAAAAACAACTTCATAGCTAGGAAGAACCGAGAGTTGACGAACGGAGGAAGAAATGGATGATAACGTTCAATGCTATTAAGACTAAGCTGCTCTGTTTTACAATTAAAACAGTCTCTACAACCACCGTTATCCATGACAAATAACTCCCGACCTGAGAATTATTTCTTTCAAATTCCTCGACAAAATTTTCACAAGAAAATATGCATTGTAACAAAGATATTGGGGATATTGCCAAGGCTGCTGCATGTAACATTGGTTTCTCTATCGATCTAGAAAAGTACTCACACCTGAGAATATCCTGTACCTCTACAAGGTCACCATTCGCCCATGTATGGAGTATTGTTGACACATCTGGGCTGGTGCATGTACCACTAGCATCTCCCTTGTGGAGAGGCCCCGGTTTGTCAACTAGGCTCCAATCCCTGTCCCTATCGCCGTAATGTTGCATCAATTATTTTAATGGAGTATGTTCTGATGAACTCGTTCCATCTGTGCTCCCCGACGCACATATCCCCAACAAACTTGCTTTATAACAAAATCAAACCCCTTCACTGTTGAGATCTCTTAATGCTTTATTCTCTAATTGCTTCTTCTTCCCTCGACATTTTGGAATTCTCCTCCTGCTACCCCTTTCTCTAACTGTACTGATATGCAAAAATTCAAATGTAATGTAAACTAATATCTTGTTAATCTTTCTTAGGTATGGTCCTAATTAGTAGCCCCTACGTCCATATACTTGATATGCATCAGTAGTGTGATATCTTCTGGAGCGGTGGAAGGATCCCACCATATTTCCAGCGACCTTGGCAACAGACTTGATGTACGTGTTCCATTTCAGTTCCTAGTTGACAAATGGGTTTGACCTTTACTCCTGATCTGAAATGGAACACGTACATCAAGTCTGTTGCCAAGGTCGCTGGAAAGATGGTGGGATCCTTCTACCGCTCCAGAAGATATCTCACTAGTGATGCAATTCTCTATCTATATAAAAGCCAAGTACATTCAAGGATGGAATACTGTTGCCATATCTGGACAGGAGGTGCTAAAAACAGCCCATCCTGCCTTGACAGAGTACAAAATAGACTTCGCGGCTTCGTGGGGGATGCATTTTTCTCTACCCTGCAACATCTCTCTCACAGAAGAGACGTTGCGAGCCTATCCTTGTTTTATCGTTATTTCCATGGCAGGTGCTCGTCTGAACTCCAATCTCTGGTCCTCCTCGCCAATCTTTTACGAAAAACACCCGTCTAGCTGAATCCACTGTGAAAAATTTCCCCCACTCTATATCTGCGCCTAAATCAAAACGCGGATTCCATGAACAAAGCTTCTTTCTTAGAATTGCACGCCTGTTGAACTCTGTTCCGTCTGCCTGCTTCCCACCGGACTACAACTTGGATGTCTTCAAGTCCAACGTTAACAATTTCCTAATGAACCGCCCCCTTAAGTAAACACTTCATCAAATCTCCACACTAACGTAATGTACTTGAAATAACCCTTATCCCTGAGTGGCTTCCGGGCCTTGATAAGTGGTGATCACTGTGTAAAAAAAAAACACAAAATGCCTTGTTTGGCGGTGAAGGTGGGTGAAAAAAGGGCAAGGTAATAAATGTAAGGCAATTGGAATGGGATATTCTAATCTACGCGTTATGGACATGACCGTTTTTCGATTTTGATACCTTCTCGTAATTTCTTCAAAACTCAATCGTAGAATGCTTCTGTAATTCTGATACTTTTCACGAGAAAATCGTACATAACTTCTTTGGTTTGATCTTACAAGACTGTGAGCATGGCTTTACCAGTGAATGTTCGCACTCTTGCTTTTTTGAAGGAAAAGTCGAACAACGACAATGACTGAGCTTTGGTCTCTAGATCATTGTGATGAATCCAGATGTCATCTTGTGTTATATATTTTTTGTAAAACTGACTCCTCTTCTTTGCTCATCTCCAAATCTGTGCTCGATGGATTCTCGTTCCTGGAAAGATGTCAGCGACCTGGAAATCAATCTAAAAGTGTAATAGATCCTGTAATGAGATTGATTTTGGGGTTATATGGCAAAACATTACGCTAGGTTCTATCAATATAGCATTCTTTACTTCACTGAGATGCCTTATTAATGGCAAAATATGGCAACTAGGCTAAAAACCTGTGTCTACAGATACCCGTCTATGCATAAATTCACAACGCCAGCATGTTACATAGATTGGGGCGTCATTACCATGCGTTTCTTTTTAATTTCATCGAAATTCTCTTTTATAAATACCAAACCAGATCACAGCGCGACACTCAAAAATCGCCATGCCACATCTAACTCAGTTCGAACATCTGAACATCAGAAACTACAGTTAATTGGGGCCTGTAGTGTGCCACATGAACTAGAGAGATAAAAAATCATTGCACTGCAGAATGTCAGTTAAACAATCAACTGGAAGTCAGTCGGAAGCATTCCTTATTGAACGCCTCTCTTAGTAAAACCGGGCGATATATATATATATATATATATATATATATATATATATATATATAAAAGTGAACGTGTCTGTCTGTCTGTCTGTCTGTGTGTCTGTCTGTCTGTGTACATTTCCCTACATGATAACTCTGTCAATTTTCAGTCTATAGACTCGAAATTTGAAATACCGGGTACTGAGATTTGGGAAAATCGATGTGATGGGTGTCAGCCAGAAATTTGGCTGTTAAGGGGTCAAATTTCAACGATTTGACCTTTAAAAACTCTACCGAACTCCTCCGACAATTTTGGGTCTAAACACTTGAAATTTTAGATATAGGTTCCTTGAACCTGGATCTAACTTAATAAAGTGATTTGAGCCCGAAACTATAAATTTTAAGGGGTCATAATAGGGGTCAAAGTTTAAAAAAAATTAACCATTTTTTTTGTTTTTTTGCTTTTTTTGCACAGCATACACCTCCAAACACCCGAGCAACGCCGGGCACCCCTGCTACTATATATATATATACACACACATATATATGTATATATATATACATATACATACGTATATATATATATATATATATATATATATATATATATATATATATATACAGTAGCGTCCAAAACTAAAGGACACAATTTTAAAACTAATATTTGTTAGAAATAACAACTGTGAAAAGCTGAAATTTTGACAACTGGTAGTCGTTTTCATCCACAATAACATACTACAATTGGAATCATTTGCAAAGGACAGATAAAGAATTAAAGCTACATAGTAGCCAGCTTAGTATCTCCGTTTTCTATTTAAAACATGTTTAGTTAAAGTTTTCTCTTTTCATCCTTATATAGTTAAATTCTCGTTTTTTATAAATGCAACCATCTTGAGAAATCGGTTTATGCAAGCCCTAAGTCTATTTCTATTTAAGGATTCTAGTTAAGGCTTTCTCTTTGTTCATCCTTATATAGTTGCATTCTTTTTTGGAATTGTAAACTTTTTAGAAGTCAGCTTATTTAGGTGCTAAGTCTGCGATAGGTTTAATTCATATATATATATATATATATATATATACATATGCATAAACCTACTTTTAAATAATTGAAAAATAAATTTATAATTTAGTTTAAGCGAGCTAAATATTGCTAATATGTAATTAAAAAAGAAATACTTAAAGAATCGACAGCAAAAAAAAAAAAAAATCGATGAATGCCCGCGCATTTTGCTGAAAATACAGTAATTTCTTTCGGCAATATGGTATGTTAAGTTCAAAACATACAGCGCCTAGTACTCAAAAAAAGGTAATCCACGTGATACTAGATAGCCTCTTCGTTGCTTAACTCCAAGGGTTATGTAAGCAATATATATCTTGTCTGAAAATGCGAAGTTCGTTGTTTGTTTGTTTACAAACAGGCTGTTTGAGCACTGTAAGAGTGGTGGCGGATGTCTATTTAAATAGACATTCCGACGAGTTATTTGCGGGCATCTCTTCTCTGGTCGAGTGGGAGAACTGCCGACTGTCGACACGACGGTTCTAGGTTCAATCCTTTGCTTGGGAGAGATGCTAGTCTAGCGGTACTGATGAGTTGTGATACAACGAAATAGACTGTATGCCGGTGACTACAAATATATATATATATATATATATATATATATATCATGATTGTCACTTTTATATGGCCAGTTTTTTAATCAGCACTGTTCACGAGCTATTATAGCTAAATTTACTATTATAAACGACATCCTATTTCATCTTAAAATGTACGTAAGTACCCTACACTTCGCATTATTTTTTTGTTTGTAAGACAGGATTGGATAACATTTTACGTTCAATTGATTGTTTGCGCTAGTCAGCGACCTAAACTTAGTGCACCGCGAGGAAGCATCACAAGTTTTCTCACAGTAACAGAGCACATTAATGTTTATACGACGAGCTCTTCTGCATGTGCAGTGCTAAAACTTCTCTTATGCACTTGTTATGATAGTCTGTATAAAGGGCGCCAACTTTAGTGAAAATCGGACTGTTTATTACTTAATCGGTTTTCTTTTTAATATCGATGTTTGCTCCTTATGGGAGGCATTTTGATACTAAACCTATTTACAAACACATCCAGACACATCTAGTACATTTTTTGTGAAATTTCGAAAGTAAAAATCGATCAAGCCGTTTTGGAGTCTTAGGGAACGAAATCACAGACGCACACAGACAGACACACAAAGTGCCTTTTACATGTAAGTATGTATTTACTAATATATAAGAAACCACTTCGTTTGCGCGCGAGCACGCGTGTATGTGTGTGTGCGTGAGAGATTGAGAGGGAGAGAGAGGAAGAGTTCCCTATGACCTCAGAAACGGCTGAGCTGATTTTTGTGGAAGTTCATATTAATATACTTTATGTCTTTGTGTCTGGGAGTTTTCTTAAGATAGATATAGTATTCGAGCTTTTGTGAAAATCTATAAAAGAAAATCCGATTAATAAAGGCAGTCAAATTTTGACCCACATTAACACCTTTATACAGCCTAACATGGAAATTATTTTCGTGAATTTTTCTCACTGCATAAACTAAAGGACTCAACGTATAAAATAGAGGCTTTCTGTTTAGAGCACACTTCTATTATAGTAGTTGACTTTCGTATTTTAAACTTTAATTCAAGTCATTATGCAGACATAATTTCATAAATTCAATAATAGTTTCTTAGATAAAGTTATTTCTCTACAGTGCAATGTAGACGCCAATGCATTGTGCACTTAATTCGTGCAGGCAAGCATGTAAGGCTTTTACTCGACAAATCGATTTGATTAAGAAAGGCAAGTTCCACAGATTTTAATAACAATGAATGTATGGGACATTTATACTTGGCCTTTAGGCCAAGATCAGAGTGTAGTATCTGTTCTAATGGTACATTTCGCCTTTTCTACCCCTGGGCAGAGGAAGAAAAATCCTTCATGACTGAGATAAATTTTAATTTTTGTTCCTATCTCGATTTCCTCAAACTAAAAACCGACTTTGTGTCTAGCCCTGCCCTCGGGAGGAGGCAACTAAATAAAAATAAATACATCTAATCCTGGCAACGGCTGTTGTCTCTGCTCACATATATATATATATATATATATATATATATATATATATATATATATATATATATATATATATTATATTTTCACCCCAAACAAGGCACATTACCACTTTGGTGTACTATCAGGGACATAGGCATCAGGGGTACTGTGTAGGGAGTTGGGCAGTACTTGAACTTCTGCATGTCAGTACGGTTGAGAAAGCAGGGACCTGGCAGGGTATTCCAAAGTCTAGCACTCCTGGGGAAGAAACCACAGGAGTAGAAGGCTCTCTTAAATCTAGGGATCTCTATTGTGAAGGCGTGGGATTTAGCTGCTTGTCGGGTTTGTCGGGGGTATTTACGTCGAGAGGGCACAAGTGCTTGCAGTTCGTCAGAGCATTCACCGTAAAAGTACTTGTAGAAAAGGCAGAGGGATGCGACATTTCGTCGATGGGACAGGGTTTTTTTTTTTGTTTAGCACACGTCATAAATGGGGCTAGACTAGCACTTTTCCCTAGTCGGGGATTAAACCTACACCCATCGCGTTGATAGTCGGCAGTTCTACCCAGAGGGCCATGGGATCGGTGCTCGCAAATGACCTCACAAATATCCATTAAATAAACACTCGCGCACCGCTTTTACAGTGCTCGAGCTGCTTGTTTATTTACAAACAAACAACGAGCCTCGCTTTATAGCCAATTAAGTGGCGAGTGAGATATATTTAAGACGGGGCTCAATCCAAGGAGGGGTGCTTAAAATGTGTAGTAATTCACATACAGTGCTGTTTCGTTGTATCACAACTCATCAGTGCGGTTTGTCTAGCACCTTTCCCTTGCCGGGGATTTAACCTGCAACCATGGCGTTGATAGTCGGCAGCTCTACCCACCGGCGCATGGCTCGCAAATACCATCAACAAATGCCGATTTAAACAAACAGTGGCCGTTTTATAAAGAATAATTATTATTTAATTGCACTTATGAAATCTTTTTAAATGTATTATGCGCGAGCACAGTCTGGGAAATTAAAACTAAAACGCAGTTATCCAACGTTTATGCAACGTTCATGATTTCCAATCGTTTGAACACTCTAGATTGTCTGCGTCAGAATTTAGCGTGTCTAAGTTAATTCCCTTCTCTACCCTAACAAATATTTCTTTGCCTTGAGGTAAAATGGGTTAGTGAATGGAGTCAAAAGTAACTTCGTAGCATTCAATACATCTAATACCAAGCTCCTATCTTTACATCATCAATGCTCTAATCCCCATCTGGCATTAATTGAAATGGATCGCTCTCGTCTAGGGGAAGCTCCATGTTTTATAAGCTTCTGCGCTTGACCTTTATTCCTGACCTGAAATGGAACACGTTCATCAAGTCTGTTGCCAAGGTCACTGGAAAAATGGTAGGACCCTTCTACCGCTCCAGTAGATATCTCACTGCTGATGAAATTCTCTATCTATATAAAAGCCAAGTAGGTCCAAAGATGGAGTACTGCGGCCATATCTGGGCAGGAGCTGCTAAAAACAATCCATCCCGCCTTGACAGAGTACAAAATAGACTTCGTAGCTGAGTGGGGGATGCCCTTTTCTCTTCCCTGCAACCTGTCTCGTACAGGAGAGACGTTGCGAGCATGTCTTTGTTTTATCGTTACTTCCATGACAAGTGCTCGTCTGAGCTCTAATCTCTGATCGCCAATCTTTCACGGTAAACATCCGTCTAGCTGAAACGATTGTCAAAAATCTCCACCAATCTTAATCCCCGCCTCACTCTTTATCTGTGCCAAAATCAAAACGTAGATTCCATGAACAAAGCTTCTTTCTTAGAAGTGCACGCCTATGGAAGTCTCTTCCGTTTGCCTGTTTCCCACCTGACTACAACTTAGATGTCTTCAAGTCCAACATAAACAAATTCCGGATGAACCGCCCCCTTAAGTAAGACACTTTATCAAATCTCCAATACTAACGTACTGTACACGCAATAATCCTTATCCCCGAGTAGCTTCCGGGCCTTGATAAGTGGTGACTAACTTGTAAAAAAAGAAGCCGTGTTCGAATCTTCCGAACAGCAGGAAATATCACCTATTTCACTGATGATTGACTAAGCATGAAACATTAGTATCGTGAGGAATAAAAATTAATTATAATATTGATATTTTCTTTCCACCCAAACAAAACGCCATATAAATATGTAATTACATGATAATTATTCATTTTTAAGTACAGAAGCTAGTGTTTCATGCTTACGCAATCATCAGTGTAGGGTAAAATTCCTGCCGCTCATGCCATTCGAACCCAGCTACGAAGCCACCTTTTGCTACATTGTCTAAGCATCAATATCATAGCCACCAAACAATTGCTACGGGATAAAGTGGGATTAAGAACTATTAAACGCCGAATTCCGGCGAGTAAATTAAATAATTTAATGTGTTCGCTTGAGCAGAAGTCGTGAACATTGCATAGACACTAGTTGATTGACTTACTTATAGCTCATTAAAAATCACGCAGCCATTTTTTTCCAATTTTAAAGAACAAAAGGTACTTGTACAGTTTAATCAAGATATCAAAAAAATAAAAATATCGAACAAAGTTTATATTGTACGTATCTGTTATGGAATGAAGTTCTACGAAAACAAATTCACTTAATCTCATTGAGTATTTTTTTTACAGCGAATAAACAATTTGTTATGATACCGAGCAAAAGGGTCGATTTTTGGAAGAAAAGATAGCATTAAACATAGGAGGGGGTGTCGACGCTTAAAACTGAGTTATCTCCCCGTGGCGTGTTAAAAAAACTCAAAGATTTCTACGATAACGCGCTGTCATAAAAACGTGTGTTCCCTGTAAAAAAACAAACAAACAGAAAAACAAAGCAAAAAAAAAAAAAACTACTCGATCAAATTAAGTATTTTTTTTTCGCAGGACTTCAGTTTTTTTTTTTTTTTTTTACATAGGCATCACCACATTATCAAGGCCAAGAGGCCACTCAAGGATAAGGGTTAAAGAGTGTACAGTAGAAATTGGACATTATAGTAATCATTAGTAATGAAAATTTGGTAAATTTGATAACTTATATGGAACGGCTCATCAAGAACTTATTTACGTTAGACTTGAAGACAACCATATTGTAGTCAGCCAGAAAGCAGGAAAACGGAAGACAATTCCACAGGCGTGCACTTCTAAGAAAAAAGCTTTGTTCATGGAATGTACGTTTAGGTTTAGGCACAGATAAAGAGTGGGGGGAATTATTGATAGTGTTTACAGCTAGACGAGTGTTTCTTGTGAAAGTTTGGCGAGGGGGGACCATAGATTGAAGCTCATTCGAACAGTTTCCATGAAAATAACGATACATCAGAGACAAACTCGCAACATCTCTTCTGTGAGATAAAGGTTGTAAGAAAGAGAAAAGGGCATCTCCTACGAGGCTACGAAGTCTATTTTGAACTCTATCAAGGCAGGCCAAGTCCTTTCTAGCAGCTCCTGCCCAGATGTGGCAACAGTATTCCATCCTTGGACGTACCTGGCTCTTATATAAATAGAGAATAGCATCAGCAGTGAGATATCTACCGGATCGATAGAAAGATCCCACCATTTTTCCAGCGGCCTTGGCAACAGATTTGATGTACGTGTTTCATTTCAGATCAGGAGTAATGGTCAAGCCCAGAAGTTTGTCAAAACTTGAGGCCTCCTGAAGACGAGAGCCATTCATTTCAATTGATGTCAGATGTGGATCAGAATGTTGATGATGTAAAGAGAGAAGCTTGGTTTTAGATGCATTAAAAGTAACCAGCCATTCTTTACCCCATTGTACTACGTGCTCAAGATCAGAGTTTAAAACGAATACGTACAATATAACCCCTTTTTCGATATTTTCATTTTTAATTTCTTGATTAAACTATACAAGTACCGAAAAAAAACATTTCCAAAAAGTTTCGAAATTAAGTGCGCTCTTATCTTTAGTTTACGATACTATATTTTGAAAGTGATATCTCGCCAAAACAATATGATTCTACTTGTTCACCTCTTGCCTAGATCGTCTGCGACATAAGTGTAAATTTGCATTTCAAAGCACCTAATTAAGCCGCATTCATTCTCGGAATTTCCATTGTTTTCTTTGTACGCGAAATTCGCTTTTTAGCGGTTTCGTCTCGTTTTGTTTTTCTTTCGTCATCTCGGCACTACCAATATGGGTGCGTCTTGAGAAGCCTGTGAGTAGACGACCAAGCGAACTCTGCACTGAGGATGCCATATAAAATTAATTTATTCAAAGAAACAACACATGGCTATATTCCAAGAAGTCTTACGCGTGAAAGTCAAGTCATAATTGCAAAGACTATTAGAAGCTGTGAAAATTCACTAGCACTTAATTTAAAAAAAAACAAAACAAAAACATATCAATAATATAGAGGGCAAAATCTGTTGAAATGTATGTATGTATGTATGTATGTATATCTCGCAAAATACTTTCGACAGCGGTGACGCCCTTTCACGAGATCGATATCATTTCACGTATTTTCACTTTCTTTTCCTTCTTCGCCGTACGGAGTCGAGCCTATTACCTTTTTCCCCCTTGGCTCAACAACACCTCCAAACACCGGGCAACACCGGGCACCCAAACTAGTTTATAAAAAAATGAATAAAAAAAAGAATAAAATGAAACAAATAACGACAAATTTCAAACAATCAGGGACCCGAACCTTGGATTAACCACCAAGGAGGTTGTCCTATCAGCAGGTGTAAAGTACTGGGGCTGCTTTATTGCCATTTGGTAAATGGATTCTGAACCATGCAGTACCTTATAGTGGGGCCTCTCGCTGCCATATTAGTGGGCAATTGTTACGACTTTACCTTATCATGTTCTACGAAAAACATTCTTCGTTTCTTTTTCTGTCTTAGTTTCCCCTCTCTGTCCTGCTCTGAGCAAATCTGACGACTTAGTCCACAAATTCCAAAATTCCATCATGACAAGTTTCAAGAAAAAATACACGATTAAACTCGGATATCAAATTTCCAACGTAGACCCTACTTCCATGTCTCCTTCTCCAACATCAGGGGTCTACGTTCTAACCTTCCAGAGGTTGAAACCCAATTACAGGAAACTAAACTGGACCTTTTATTTTTAAGTGAAACTGGCATTGGACAGGCTATTTCCCCAGATGAGTTCGTAATTAAAGGATACTCTAACTTAACTTCTAAATCTCACCCCCAAAATCGCCATGGGCATTGAATATGTGCCTATATATAACATGGTTTTCGATGTGGTAGAGACATCTCCAAAGAAGATCCTACCTTACCCTATATGTGCTTCAGGGTTGGACTTGCTCACACTACTGCATTTATATTTACTCTCTACCGCCCTCACAACAGCGGAGTTACTATCTTTAAAAGCATATCTGAGAAAATTGGCCAAATCCTATCTGTTTGTCCTTCAGCAAACATTCACGTATGTGGAGACTTCAATGTTCACAACATGGAATGGTTGAGACACTCAAACAAGACCGATGTCGAGGGAAGGTTCTCTCATGATTTCTCCATTGGTTATGACCTCACTCAGATTATTCACGAACCCACCCGTGTGCCCGACAATTACTGCCAGTATGCGAGTCTACTAGGCCTTTTTCTCACAACTTGCCCTGAACTATGTTCAGTTTCTGTTCTGTCTCTGTTTGGATCTTCCGACTCCTCTGTTGTATAAATTAATATAAAAATGAATATAATAAGTCCCCAGACGTAGCTCTCCATCGTACTGTATATCAATACACTAATGATGACTGGGATAGCTTTCGTACATTTATATTTGATCTACCTCTGCGTTCCATTTTTAAAAATGATGTGTCCTCTATATTATCAGACCTGAAAGAATGGTTAATTGAAGGTATAGACAGTTTCATACCCTTGAAAAAGTTTCAGCAAAAACCTAACAGCCAGCCATGATTCTCTCCAGAATGTGCTGCTGCCATTTCGCACAGAAATCACTTTTTCCACTTTTTCCACTGCTTCCAAAGTAATAGATGTATGGAAACTAAAGCCGCTTTCAGGACTGCCAGCAACCATTGTAAGAAAGTGATAAAGAATGCAAGAGAGTTGTATGCTCAGTCCGTCAAGTCAAAAGTAGCTGAGCAACGGTTTGGTTCCCACCAGTTTTGGCAAATAGCAAACAGAATTCTGAACAGAAGCGTGTGCTCTATCCCAACTATTATCAATGGACCTGAGGTAATCGCGTCAGTATCAGACACTACCAAACTCCTTGCCAAGAACTTTGCAGCTAATTTACCCTTAGTGACCAAGGCTGCCAACTCCCAATATGTTCTCCTATATCAGAAAACACGTTATGTCATATACATATATATGTACGTGATGTTACCAAGCTAATCAAAAATCTTTATTCCAGCAACTGGTCCTGACCGTATTCCAATTATAGTACTCAAAAAACTTCAACCAAAGCTAGCGCTCATACTTACAAAACTGTTTAAACGTTGTCTTGAGGAGAATTGCTTCCCATCACCCTGGAAAATCTCATCAGTATGCCCTGTATTGCAGAATTCATGTGATCGTTCATCCCCCTCTTAGTACAGGCCAATACGTCTCCTGTGCGTCATGATTAAGTTGCTGGAATCTGTGTTAAATAGAGAAGTAATCAAGTATCTCAGCAAAAATAACCTTCTTAGTGACATACAATATGGTTTCCGTTCTGCTAGATCTACAGCAGATGTCCTTACAGTTATATCTCATATGATTAGCGAATCTCTCGACGGAGGCAACCTTTCTAGGACATTTTCTCTTGACATATCAAAGGCCTTTGATAGAGTATAGCATAAAGGTTTACTTCAAAAGATCTCTAGCTATGGTATAGCTGGAAATGTCTTCTCAATTATTAAATCATTTCTTTCTGATAGGTTCATAAGAGTAGTAGTTGATGGGCAAAAATCAGAAGCGCAGAGTATTAATGCTGGAGTCCCTCAGGGGTCCATCCTGGGCCCAACTCTTTTCCTGATCTACATTAATGATCTTCCAAATCACATCCTTACATCATGTGTCGACATTTATGCTGATGACACTACCATTTGTGGTAGCACATCTAAGACAGTAAACGACCAAGTTTTCTCATGCTCTCTCCCCTGATCTTAAGCACGTGGTACAAACGGGAAAGGGGTGACTGGTTGATTTTAATGCATCTAAAACCAAGTTTCTCTCTTTACATCATCAACGTTCTGATCCACATCTGGCATCAGTGGCTCGCGTCTTGAGGAGGCCTCAAGTTTTGACAAGCTTCTGGGCTTGACCTTTACTCCTGGTCTTAAATGGAACTCGTACATCAATTCTGTTGCCAAGGCCACTGAAAAAATGGTAGGATCCTTCTATCAATCCAGTTGATATCTCACTGCTGATGCAATTCTCTATCTATATAAGAGCCAGGTACGCCCAAGGATGGAATGCTGTTGCCACATCTGGGCAAGACTGCTAGAAAGGACTTGTCGTACCTTGATAAAGTTCAATATAGACTTCGTAGCCTGGTAGGAGATGTCCTTTTCTCTTCCCTGCAACCTCTATCTCACAGAAGAGATGTTGCGAGTTTGTCTCTGATGTATCGTTATTTTCATGGAAATTGTTCGCCTGACCTTCGGTCTATGGTCCCAAGAAACACTCGTTAACAAATTTACCGAATTTCCATTTACTAACGATTACTATATTGTCCAATTTCTACTGTAGACTCTTTAACCCCTATCCTCGAGTGGCCTCTTAGCCTTGATAAGTGGTGATGCCTATTTTAAAAAAAATTAATGTTTGTAATGATTATATTTTTGTAACACTGGCGTGCAGACAAGTAAATAAATATTTAGATTCGTACAAATATTTTTCGACTAGCAGTGAGACCGGATGTTGTCCGGGATTAATTAAGAATCAACGCATGTTTTAAATGTTTAATACTTTGATTGCCATCGAAATCGGGGAAAGCATCCATATTTTCAACGAATTCGAGTAAATGCCTGCTCTAATCGGGGACCCATGGCGGTGCACCGGAAAGAAGCTTCAATGCCTTCCCACAGTTACTTGTTTCACAATATATTGTATCTTACATTACACTGTAGAGAACTTACTGTTAATTTTATGAAATAAGTTTTCCGATGCAACTTAAATAACCTTCCAGACTTTTTTAGGCAGGCATTTAAAATTGTCGCAGACTCTTGAAAATTTGTTATGTTATTGCTATACATCTTATGAGATGACCGACTTCAAGTTCAAAGGAACAGCTACAGCAATAATTCGAATACATCTTACTAAAACTTGATTGTCACAGCTGGTCAATTTCAAAAATGCAGTCTGGACCTGACGACACTTTAGAAAAAATATATGCAATAAAATTCTCTTTTAATTAACTTTTAATAATGTATTAGCTTGCAGAAATGCTACAGAAACGTATGGAATAAGTAAGACTGCTTTTGGATCAACCATCAGTTTTTGAGTGACAATAAGATTCAAGAAAGGCAGGAAGCCTGTGAAGGATAATGGAATGTGTGAGAGGAACAAGAAAATCAGAACAGCAGAATTGATTGGCCAAATAAAGAATTTCACAGAGAAGGGTCGTCGTGTGTCTATAGAGACAATACGTGCACAAATTGATGTCAGTGTGAGAACTGTACATAGTACTATTCATGAGGAACTGAGGATGAAGAAGATTTGCGTAAATGCACCTGTTTCATCATTGACACAAAGAATTTGACAAAGATGAGCATAAAGAAAGCTTTTGGGGATGTCGTCATTAAACAATTAAGGAGATAAATGGAGCCGTGATAAAGGTCATTAATACGCTAACACAAGATGACTTCTACAAGGCCTTTCAGAAATTGTTGGAACGGAATAATAAGTACATTACAGACGGAGTAGAACACTTCAACGGGGACACACATCCTATGTATGTACTATCAATTAAAGTGCCAGTACAAAATGTCTGGAAATACATTGGAGGCACCTCGTTTATAATGGTTTTAATTAAAGTTTAAGAGGCAAATGTCAAGTATCCTGCTTCCCGACTGCTTACAACATTATCGTCTTCAAGTCCAATGTAAACAAGTTCTTGTTGAGCCGTCCCCTTAAAATATTTACTTATTCCCAATTTTCAACACTAAAGATTACTACGCTGTTGTCCCGGTAGCCATTGTCCATTCTTTACCCCATATCCTCGAGTAGCGTTCTGGTCTTGATAAGTGCAGGTCTCCCTGGTAAAAAGAAAAACCATAGCTCCATTGTGCTCTAAACAGAAACTTTCATTTCAAACACGCTCTGTTTTATAAAACAAACTACTGTTGATTTTATACGCCAGGTGATTCTGCTTGTGCGGTGAAAATCTTTTCTAATGCACTTGTGATATAAGACTATATAAAAGTTTTAACTTTGGTGGAAATTTGACTGCTTTTGCTTTAATCGGAGTTTGTCGGGTATCGATTTTCGATGCGTATCGGATGCATTTCGATTGCGAACCTATCTAAGAACACTCCCAGGCACATGAAGTACATTTGTGTGAGAGTTCATAAAAAATAACCTATACATATACGGTTAAGTACCTTTAGGCAGATGGTAAACAACTAATATATGTTTTAAATAAACCTTCCGTTCATTATTTATTTTTTTAGAGCATTTGCGCAGAATAGTCGAGTTTAAAATGTATGCTGACTGAAAACTTTATTAAGCAGTTACATGGCATGTCGAAATTAGTATGGATTCCAAGAATTATGAAAAATGATCAGAGTAGAGCAGGTGCAAGATCTAGTTTTTTTTTTCCAAAAAGAAAACCATACATACAACTAGTCAGATAAACTGAAAGACTTTAATTGCAAGCAATGAATGCGGAACTCTGTTCCGTCTGCCTGCTTCCCACCGGACTACAACTTGGATGTCTTCAAGTTCAATGTTAACAGATTCCTAATGAACCGCCCCCTTAAGTAAACACTTCCTCTAATCTCCACACTAACGTAATGTACTTGCAATCACCCTTATCCCTGAGTGACTTCCGGGCCTTGATAAGTGGTGATCACTGTGTAAAAAAAAAAAAAAATGAAATCAGAGGAGAAAAATCAGTTTGTCAGACAACTCTTCCACATTAAAATATACGATAAAACTCTATTATCTATAATGTAATTATTTGTCTACATAATATTTTTTTAATTATTTTTGGCATTTATTTTTTATAAATACTAAAACTTTATGAACCGTTCGGTCGTCCTTGCTTGCTAGAATCTTGTCTTTGATGATTTCGCGTTCCATATTTTAAAAGAAGGATGACAAGTGTATTTTTAACTTGCACGCGCAAATCATGATATTAAAATCATTACATCACTCTGAGAGACGTTATGACATTTAAAATTAAATGTTTAAATTTCAACGATATTTCTTGTGGTTGACTATGGCTATGTGGATTTTATCCTTGCTTATGGAGTCAGGGAGTCAGAGATGGCTTCACGGTAGGGTTCGGATCTCCCGATTAGCAGTAATCGTGACACCATGCGCTGATAATTCCCAAAATGATGAAAACACTAGTGTCTGTAGTTATTTAATCATTATAATAGTAAATAATTATATATATATATATATATATATATATATATATATATATATATAAATGTATTTAAAATATTTTTAAATGAATAAGAATGTAAATAAGAATGTAAATATACTAAACACTAATCATAGTGGGGGTGATAAGTAGTTAAATGGATTAATCCTAATCTTATAAATACAAGACTGATGAATTATAAAATATATCCATTTTAAATATGGAAATTGATGAATCGCACAGGTAAGAAATTCATTTTTATAGTATGAAAAGGTTAGTAACTGCAATTAAGAATAGGAAATTGGATCAAATGTTTGTAACATGTCTTCTTCCTAAGATTAAGGGTGGTGGTGTTTGATCAACACTGCTGGGCAGCCATGATGTAATATACTGTTTTGTTTTTAATTCCCCGAAACAGTGTTTAATGGTAAACAACTGATTTTAAAAATTTTTGAAAAATAAATTATTGGTATTATAGTAAATTCGAGAGCGAGTTGATGCAGTAATTGCAGGTGATTAAATAACTTACTGACTAGATGGTTTTCTAACGAATGATAAAAAAATATTTGTTGTATAGTTTTAAAGGTTAAAACTTCAAAGACTATATATATATATATATATATATATATATATATATATATATATATATGAGACTAGTACTTTTCAAACTAATCCTCCGGCTTCAATGTACTTGCTGTACGGTTCCAACAACTTCTTGAACGCCCCATGCAAGTCGCTTGTGTGACTGTTCTAATGACCCACCGCCTTTTTTTTTATCTATTCAAGTGTCTCTTAAGAACAGCCTTAAGCTTGAGGAATGAACAATAATCACAGGGAGCAGGGTCAATACTAAAGAGAGGGTGAAGCACTGTAATTGTGCCCTTTCTAAGCAAACAGTCTGTGATAAGAATGAAGCTGTGGCCTGCTGGTGCATTCTCGCAAAGGGAGGATGTAGAACATTTTTGATCGAGCACTCTTGGGAATAAATCACTCAAATCTACTGCATTTACAGTTCCTTGCGAATAAATATATCTACACTTTCTCACATTAACATCAAACTCTGCGCTTATTGTCTCTACTGACACACACGGTTCTTATCTATGCAATTCTTTATTTGGCCAATCATCTTTCGTCTTCTACGTTCTTTACTTCTCCCATATCTTTCATAATATCTCACAGGCTCCCTGGATCTTTTATGAACTCAAAATCTGTTACTCTATTCATGCAAAATCAGTCTAAAGAATTCAATATGTTTCTGTGTTAGTTTTTAAAAGTTTAAGTTTCATTGCATATCATTCTTTTAAAGTGTCCTCACGTCCAGATAACATTTTTGAAATCCTACAGCTGTGACCAGCAGGCTTTAGTAAGGTGTATTACATTTCCTGCTGTAGCTGTTCATTTGCACCTGAAATCAGAACTATTGGTCAATCATCTCAAAAGATATATAGCAGTGTAAAAAGGCTTGCCTGATTTGGAATTGTATTGTTCTGCAGAAGACCAAGCATATGTTTTATCTACGAACAGTTTCAGATGTCCGTACTGAATTTTACAGTGTCTATGATTGTAAATGCCTGTACAATAAAAGTTTCTAAACGTATTGAAGACCGCTCGTATAAATAAGTATAAGCATATGGGTGTTGTTCAGAGGTTAAGGTTTGAGAGTTGTATGTTTTGATTTCGATTTTAGCTGCTTGAACCCAAGTCAGATATATATTGGTATTTTTGCATTTGTTATCTTTCGAGTATTCACTTGATTCGATATTATAATCGGTCAAGAATTATCACTTTAAAATACTTGCTAACAAATTTTTGGTGGGCAGAGTTTCTAAACTGATTTAGATTAATTTCGTTGAGCTGATTCCTAAAATTATATTAATTTTTTCTCGCCAGATCAAGTTTTTTTTTTTGTTTACACTAGCAACACCACATTATCAAAGCCAAGAGGCGATTCGAGGATTAGGGTTAAAGACTGTACAGTAGAAATTGGACAATATAGTAATCAATTCGCTAAATTTGTTAACTCGTATGGAACGGCTCATCAAGAACTTGTTTACATTAGACTTGAAGACAACCATATTGTAGTCATCCGGAAAGCAGGAAAACGGAAGATAATTCCGCAGGCGTCTGCTATTTTATTCTTTTTACTTTTAAATCAGGTGTTTTGCCGCCTTGTTTTTGTACCCTTTACCCCCCTTTAAATTTCTTTTTACTATAAAGTTACTTTCTTACTAATCTTCTCTTCCGCTTGGTCTTTACTTCCTTTTTGCAAGCACTAACTTCACACCACGCTTCTTTCTTCTTCTTTCCTCTCCCATCTTTGGCACCGACGATATATTTTACTCATTATTTCTTCTGGATATTGTGTTTATTTCATTTGTCATGCAACGCGACATTTCATGATAGTGTTTTCAGCTAGACGTGTGTTTCTTGTGAAAGTTTGGCCGGGGGGGGGGTACCATAGATTGAAGCTCAGTCGAACACTTTCCATGAAAATAACGATACAGCAGAGACAACCTCGCAAAATCTCTTCTGTGAGGTAGAGGTTGCAGGGAAGAGAAAATGACATCTTCTACGAGGCTACGAAGTCTATTTTGAACTCTATCAAGGCAGAACAAGTCCTTACTAGCAGCTCCTGCCCAGATGTGGCAACGTTATTCCATACTTGGACGCATCTGGCTCTTATATAGATAGAGAATTGCATCAGCAGTGAGATATCTACTGGGTCGATAGAAGGACTCGGCCATTCTCCTTGGCAACAGATTTGATGTACGAGTTCTATTTAAGATCAGGAGTAAAGGTCAAGCCCAGAAGCTTGTCAAAACTCCCCAAGACGAGAAATGTTTACGAATATTGTAAAATTCTTCTTAGGAAAAATAAAGGCACCTAACTACAATGGGCTTGTTGAAATATTATTCATAAGTCTCCATCTACTGGGAGCAAATACGAGCATAAAATTACATTTTTTGCACAGCCATCTTACCCGTTTTCCAGAAAATCTAAGTTATGTGAGCGACAACAAAGAGGAGCGCTTGCATCAAAGCATCAGCGATATGGAAATTCGTTAACAAGGTCATTGGGATGCCACCGTGCTTGTAGACTACTATTGACCTGTTAAACTCGACAAGCAGCTAAATCCCACCCCTTTACAGTAGAGATCCTTAGATATAAAAGAGCCTTCTACTCCAGTAGTTTCTTCCCCCGAACCGCTAGACTTTGGAATTCCCTTCCGGGTCCCTGCTTCCCCAACTGTACTGACATGCAGAAGTTCAAGTGTAACGTGAACAGACATTTTGCTCCCCAACTGTCTACATAGTACCCCTGTAGCTTATGTCCCTGTTAGTAGCCCCTACAACAAATTGGCAACGTGCATTGTTTGGGTGTAAAATGTAAAAAAAAAGAAGCTAAATAATGCCTATTCTAGAAAATCAATAGAACATTGTGCTATGGGTGATGATGTCTGTGCTTGGAATTTTTTTAGATCTTTACTTTTTAATTGCGAATATTTTGGTGTGTTTAATAAAATGTTACATAAAAATATTGTTAATTCGAATAATCTGGTTTTATTGTAGCTATCGGCTTCCTACAGAAGGGGGTATACCATCGACAAAAAACTAGAACTGATTGAAAACAAAACGACAGCATTTCTAGAATCAGCGGCTTCAAATTAAGTAAAAACATTTGAAACATCTTAAAAAGCATAACATTATTTTTTTTGGGTAAGTTTAATAAATTCGTAATCTGCATGAATAAAAATATCGTATTTTAAGCGTGCCTTACAACCGGGCAACGCTGAGCGGCCTGCTAGTATAGTTATAAAACTCTGTCGACCGTCCGGGTGTCCTTGATAGTTTGAATCTGGTATTATAATAAGGTCGTACTCTTATCTTTCTCTTTGTTTGTTTGTTCGTAATTAAATATGCACACAAAATGCACTGTTTCAGTAATTAATGGTCATACCTAAGACGGACTTATACACACATTTTATCCGACATCATTTCTATATATACTATGTATTGAAAAGAAATTTTATTACATCAAAGAAAATATATTCTAAAAGCTAGCTCGATTTTAGTACTTGTTTATTGTAATAGAATCTATTTGTTGCATTTAGAAATATTATTTAAGGTGAATTTATTTAATTTATTTTTTATTTAATTAATATTTAATTTATTTCTTGGTACTAACTAGTCTGGGAGCCCGGCGTTGCCCGGGTGTTTGGAAGTGTAGGTTTAGCAAAAAATAAAAAATAAATAAAAAAAGTAGTAGTAGGCAGACAGGCTTGAACCTGTACCGCGAATAAAAAGAAAAGAACGTGAAAATACAACGTGACATCTTTGCTGTTGTGCCCATCACCAAACCAGAAGCGACTTAGGTTTATATCAAGGCTAAACATACGAAAAGAGGGGATCACTTTCGAAAATAGGGGCGAAAAAAGCGACTTCTCCCAGTTGAAAAGTAATCAGTTAAGAGGGAAGGAATTAATATTTTTGGCCAATTTTTTGGTATTTATCGTCCAAAGGGTTGAGCTTCAAAACGATATAAACCTTGTGAAAATCCGTCGCCTCTGTGGACAGTTTTAGGCAGACAAATATACATACATACATATATTTAAAAAGACAGGTGAGATTTATATTACAGATAACTTACAACAGTTGCGATTAAAAACAGGAAGTAAGCAATGGGACTTAAAGTTAATAAAGTTACTTCACGTTTGATTTTCATAAACAAAGATTTTTTTTAGTCTTCCCTAAATTCAACATGTTGTCACTTTTCCTAACAAGTTAAGATATGCGGTGTATCTTAAATATTATGCAACTAATACCCTGATCCGGTGATATGTTTCGACAGAGCGACATCAAATATATATATCTAGTTTATACTAATTCGTACATGGAAATTAGGTACGTAATAATGTTTTTCTTGCCAAACCTTCGCAAAAAACTCTTGTCTAAAGCTAAACGTGAATTTGAACAAAGCTTCTTTCTCAGAACTGCACTCCTGTGGAACTATGTTTCGTTTGCCTGCTTTCCGGCTGTCTGCAATATGGTCGTCTTCAAGTCCAATGTAAATAAGTTCTTTATAAGCCGTCCAATTAGGTAATCCAGTTTACCAAATTTCCACTACTTAGAATTACTACGCTATAGTCTCAATGATTATCGTACACTCAAAAACATTTATCCTCAAGTGGCCTTCGGGCTTTGATAAGAGGTGATTCTTTGTAAGAAGTGATTCTTTTTTCAAGTGTTTTTATTCTTCAGAAGCACTCCATTATTTCTTCAGTGTCTTACCATTTCTTTTCTTATCCTCCTCATTAAAAGCGTTTTTGTTATTTAATGTTTGTTATTCTACAACTCTCTCTCTCTCTTTATGGCCATTGAAAGGGCCATCTCCGTCTATCCATCGTCTTCCATCAATCCCACAATGCAACAGTATAAACTTAATTTCCTCTATGAATACAATTTAGACCTGATTTGCAATGAAATCATGAAAAAAAAGTAAGTTTATAAAGAAAAGACATAAAATCTAATAAAAACGTAAATAGAAAAGTAGGAATAAGCAATGTCATATGATTGAGTATTTACAACAACAACAAAAATAAAGTAAAAAAAAAATCTGTTTGTTTTCACGTGTAGTTTATATTCTGTTTTATCATCAAACCTTTATAAGGACTTGGCCATCCCAGAATCTGGCACGAAAATACGTTTTTTTTTACCCAATTAACACAATGTATTCCTCACGCTAATCAAATAGCTAAACTATGCGTACATTTCTCTTCGTACGTGTCGACTAATCAATTGCTTCTTTGTGCATATTGTTTTTTCTACTTCCTACAAAAGAAACCGTATTTGCTTCACTTTTGTTTTAATCAATCTCCGTCGGTTATGGGTGGTGCACGATATTAACGTAGACGCATCCGTCCCACCAGATAAAAGGATTCCAGCAAGGTTGAGCCTGGCCGGTACTAGATGAGTAACCATTTGGAAATATAGTCACTGTATATTAAAGGTTAGGAACGCTTCCCTGCAATAAAAAAAAAATGCCAATAAATAGCGTTGAAGTCTTCTCTGATCGACATATATGTGTGAGTTGAGATCACTTGTGAAGCATATTAACTAGCATTAACAGGACTACTTGACAAATACGAGGTGCCTTCTATAAGTTTCCCGACTTTCCTATAAGGGCATTTAAATTGTCGTATACTCTTTACAATTCAGTATGTTATTGCTATACATTTTATTTACCAATTGTCATGCTTTCAGATTCAAATGAACAGTAACAGCAGGAATTGGAATACATCCTACTAAAGCCTGATTGTCACTGCTGCTAGATTTCAAAAATGTAATATGGACTTGTGAACACACTAGAAAAATGATATACGATAAACTTCTTTTTTAAGCATGGAAAATGCCACAGAAAGGTATGGAATGCTCCAGACTGCTTTTGGACTATTTTGCCTTAGTTAAGCATCAGTTTTTGAGTTATATAAGAATTTCAAGGAAGACAGGGAGTCTGTGAGAGGTGGTAAGAGTTTGCCAGGCGTAAGGAAGTCAGCAGAGCAGAGTTGATTGGTCAGATAAAGAATTTCATGGATAAGGATAGTCTTGTGTCTACACAGATAATAATTGCACAGTTTGATGTGAGTATGGAAGTTGTTCATACAATTATTCGAGAGAAAGTGAAGATGCGGAAGATTTGCGCTAACTTTTGTCCCAAGTATGCTCAGAGAAGATCAGAAAGCAAATCGTTATCATGACAGTAGGCAGATGTTCAAGCAGATCAATTTAGATTTTGCGATTCTTGATGCTCTAATGACCGGCGATGAAAGATGGATCTACTGTTCTGACCAAGAGACCAAGCGAGCATGCTGGCTCTCTCAGACTCAAGAAAGCCAACAGAGGAAATCCAATCAGAAACTTATGATGATCCCTTTGTTGACAGCGCGGGCATGATCTACATGCACTGGTTTCCCACTGGATAGGCAGTCAACAAGGAACACTATGTTAAGATTTTAAGGGAGTTCAGGAAGAAATTCCGTTTGAGACAGCCACTATCCTTCAAATCGGGTCAGTGGCATTTTCCCCAGGACAATGTGCCGATTAAAGAAGTCCTTTGACTGGAATTAACAATTTTATGCAACCTTACATCACGGGTTCATTTGAGACGTTTTATCACCACACAAGTAGAAAGGCCAAGCGCATAAAATCGACTGTAGATTTTTCATGGGACACCGGCTCGTTCGAAACAGTTTTTTTTTAATAGCACAATTTAACCTACTTACTTGACACCTGTATGCTTACCTTTAATTCGAGTTATTATGTAAAAATAATTTCATGTAAGCAACAGTTATTTGTTTGATAACAGAGAAATATTAACTTCGAACGCGCCGCTTCGCATTAGCTACCTGTGAGATATCGGTTTGGGTCCTTAGTCGTTGGATCACCACCCTCGTTTTTTGAGACGAACTGTTGATATTCCATAAGCGGATTTCGCCGCGGTATGTTGATCTATGTTTGCTGATAGATTATCTTATGTGTGGCCCGGTTGCTCAGATGGCAGGATGCTTTACTCGCACGCAAGAGATTCGGGTTTCGTATGCCGAGTTCGGATGTGTTCAACTGATGAGTCCAAATAAGGACGAAACTTCCGGTTTGTTGGCGTTCGTGGTTTGTGTAAGTTGAGACGTTGCTTGAGCGTGTAAATAATTATATATAAATATATAATTATATATATATATAATTATTTAATTTACTCACATAAAATTAATATACGAAAGTATAGATTTATGCGTAAACTTTAAGTATTTACTTCAAAAGTGCTCAATACGTAGGTAGATCTAGTTAATAATTTATAAAATATATATGGCGATTAAAATACACTAAATATTCCGCGTTTCATCCACTCTAGGACTCTTCAGGCTTATGTGCATAAGCCTGAAGAGTACTAGAGTGGATGAAACGCGGGATATTTAGTGTATTTTAATCGCCATATATATTTTATAAATTACTATATATATATATACACATACATACATACATACATATATATGCATACATACATATATATATGTGTGTGTGTGTGTGTGTGTGTAAAAGAGATTTAGAAGGCTGTCACAATGCGAGGAATGAATTATAATCACTGTTGGTAAGAGGAGACGAGAATAAGTGGCGATTTACACATCAATAAGTACATATATATATATATATATATATATATATTTATTCAGTTGTAGGGTAAAATGTCTTACTTGTAAGTCTATGCGACGTATTCCATTATTAATTTCGGAACAACGACTATAATTCATTCCTCGCATTGTGACAGCCTTCTAAATCTCTTTTATACATCTATCCCACACAATGGTTCAAGCAAACTACATATCAATCCTATCCCATATATATATATATATATATATATATATATATAGTATATATATATATAGTATATATATATATATATATATATATATATATATATATATATATAGATAGTATATCACAAATTTGAATACACCCCTTACATTTCTTCAAATATTTAAGTATATCTCTTCATGTGACAACACTGAAAAAATTATTTTTTGACACAATAAAAAATAGTCTGTCTGCAGTATATATAACAGAGTTACTTTATATTTCCCACAAAATAAATCAAAATATAGCCATTAAAAGCTAAATCCCCCGCAACAAAAAGTTGTCAATATTAACATACAAAAGGTCAACTCTCAATATTATCCAAAACGGCCTTTACTCTACTGGGCATGGCGTCTACCAGAGCTTCACATATAGACACTGGAATGCTCTTCCACTCTTCAATTACGACATCGCGGAGCTGGCAGATATTTCAGACTTTGCGCACTTCCACTTTATGCTTGAGGATGCCCCAAAGATGTTCTATTGGGTTCCAGTCTGGAGACATGCTTAGCCAGACCATTACCTTTACCCTTAGCCTTTTCAGTAAACCAGTGGTTGTTTTAGATGTGTGTTTTTTGTCATTGTTATGCTGCGACCTAGGGCGGGGATCATGCTCTGCTGCAGTATATTGCAGTACATGTTGGAGTTCATTTTTCCCTAAATGAAATGTAACTGTCCAATACCTGCAACACTCACGCAGCCCCAGACAATGATATTCTCACTACAACACTTGACTGTCGGCATGACGAAATATCCTCTCCTAAATTGAGATTAATTTGGTTGAGCTGATCCCTAAAATCATATTTATTTTTTCTCAGTTGTTGAGGTATTTGCTATTTTATTCTTTTTACTTTTAAATTAGGGGTTCTGCCGCCTTGGTTTGTACCCTTTATCCCTCTTTAAATTTCTTTTTACTATAAAATTACTAATTTCGTCTTCCGGTTGGTCTTTACTTCCTTTCTCATCTTCGGCACCGACGATATATTTTACTCATTATTTCTTCTGGACATTGTGTTTATTTCATTTGTCATGCAACGCGACATTTCATGTTCCATTTCTTTACAAACTTATTCAGGTCCTGAATATGGCCTTAAACTATATCCGATGGTGAGGCCCAAACCTGCGGGATTTGGGGAGTGTGGAGCCACCCTTTAGTTGCCATTGCTCCCAGGTCAACTCTGACCCGGAGTGGTAGTACCTGTTAGGGTCCCAACTATGGGTTAAATAGAAACCAACTTGAAAAAAAAATCTATTAAAAAATTCTTCTTCAAAATCACTGGATTCGGCATTATATAACCTGAAAAGGGTTTATATGCCGTAAAACAAAAGCAACCAACCAACCAACAAACTTATTCAGTCCTTCCGTTTATTTAACTTCTTCTTTTTCCTATTGTTATTGTTTTTACGTTTTTATAAATTTTACTTTTTTAATTTTTCTCTTTAAACAAATATACCTTTGGGTTATATCCATGCAACAAAATCCTATCCTAACAACTTTGATCTCAAAACATCAGTCTTGTAAACCTCTCTTTATTTTAACTGATGTTTTTCTACCTATAAGTGTGATATTTTCAAGGGTAAGTTCAATAGACATCTCATAGCGTTTCGATAATCATCTTTCGTGTGTGTTAACATCTTACCTGAAGTCACCCATTGTCTGGAGCGATTTTCAACTGACGTGTTCTTTCATCATTATTGATAACAGCGCAAACATTACATCTTTATAAACCATTCCATCAAATTAATACTTACATCGAAGGTCTGACAAACAAAATTCTTTAGTAAGTATTGTTGACCCATGATTATTGGTAAGTGTTGAACTTTTGTAATGTATTGTAATATAACTAGACCCCCCCAAAAAAAAAATTATTCACATTAAACTTGAAAGCAGACATGTTATAGTCAGATGGGTAGCAGCCCCGCGGTAGTGTTAAATAGAAGAATAATCGTATTTTTTTTTCGATTTTTTATTTAGTTGTCTCCACACGTAGACGAATAGCGTTTCCTCCTATCCAAACACTTACTTGGACAGGGTGTAAGTTAGGAGAGGCGAAGTAGGCTTCTTATCTTGTCCCACGTTCACTTAGCAAGGCCAGACGGACCATAAACTAGTTATGGCCCAGCTGAAGCTAGGAAATAGGCCTAAGTTAGTGGCTCACTGGAAGTTAAACACCTCCCTTCTGGAGATACAAGACTTCCAAGAGAAGCTAATAGAATTAATTCAAAAAGCACTAGTGGGGGAGGTTACTGGGAGTAAGTCGTGGGTAGGTCTAAAAGCCAAAAGTAGAAACTGCTCCGTCAAGTTTGCCCAGCGCATCACACTAGGCCAAGATGAAGAAGAAGCTAGAGCAGAAACTAGCATTGCCTACGGGGGATGGTGATAGGGTTAGTCAGGAACTAGCTAAGCAGGACTTTCTGCATGAGAATAGCGAGCGTTATGAAGGTCATGGAGTCAGAGCTAGCCTTAAAAAGGTAGGCAATGAAGCAGTCAACTCCAACACTGACGCGCGTCGGGAAATTTCTAGGCGTGGGTCGGATAAGTACATTGCAAAAGTAAGACATCCGGATGGACGCACCCTGGAATCCACTCGGGAGATCTGCGAGGGGGTTCGAGAACATTTCGAGGAGCGTTTTACGCAGCAGTCCGATCTTTCGGTCCTTAAGGTTAGCGACTATTTGGCTGACCCCCCCCCTCGAGGCGGCTATAGCGACTAGTTGCGAGGGCCGGGTAACGGAGCGGAAGGTTTTTATAGGTCAGCTGTGACAGATCGCCGGGTCTCGATGGTCTGCCATACGAACTGTATTTGAGGCTATCGCCCATGTTTCTGCCTCTTTTTTTTTTTTTTTTTTTTTTACACAGTGATCACCACTTATCAAGGCCCGGAAGCCACTCAGGGATAAGGGTTATTGCAAGTACATTAAGTCAGTGAGGAGATTTGCTGAAGTGTTTACTTAAGGGGGCGGTTCATTAGGAATTTGTTAACATTGGACTTGAAGACATCCAAGTTGTAGTCCGGAGGGAAGCAGGCAGACGGAACAGAGTTCCACAGGCGAGCAGTTCTAAGAAAGAAGCTTTGTTCATGGAATCCGCGTTCTGATGGATGTGTTCAACCATTGGTTTGCTTAGGGATCCATCCCGGGGAAAGTCACCAAGGGAGTGATCACATTGCTGAGGAAAGGTGACGGGCATGGTGGGGAAGATGTAATCAGAGTTTTTTTTTCTGTCTGTTTCGATTTACTCAAAACCGCACACACCTCGTCTTCTCATGTATCGTTCTCTTCTTCCTCTTCTACTTCTTGCTCTTTTTCTTCTTTTTTCTTCTCAGTCGTCAGAAGCGTCGTCTTTGTCTTTACTACGTTTTTCCTTCTCCCTTCTTGCTCACAGTGACCCGTTTTTATGCTAAGCTGAACTCTCGTGTGTGCGAGAGAACACGAGATTTTGCGTGATTACTTGGCAATATTAACCGGCCGCCGCCATCTTGCCATTTTTCTTTGGACGTGCCCGCTTTGCAGTGCACACCTCGAGCGTTTGTCAGGTAAGCCCGTCTGTTCACAATTTATTACGCACTCCCCCCTGATCTCATTATCACAGAAAGAGCAGGGAGGCGGTGGCCTTTTTCTTCGAGTGCTTCTTCGGAGAGGGGGATTCGGGGCTTCATCATCGTCTGCGCTGTCTTCCGTGACACGAAGGTCGGCGAACCTAAAGCTGAGCATCGCAGTATCACTGTTCGGGTCTTCATCATCAACAGGAGGGTCAGTACTTTGAAGGCTACCACTCTCTGTGTCGCTGTGCGTTGAAGCCGTCATGAACCAGAATGATGGGTCGCTGGTCACGGATTCAATTTCACTATCTTCGTCAAGCGGCAGCTGCGTTTGGAATACTGATCTTAAGTCTTTAATATGACGAGGTACTCCATCAACTCGCACCGCCTGCGGGCTGATCACTTCAGTGACATGACCGGTTCCGTAGCGAGTCGTGCACTGGCCTCGGGTTTTTTTTTAACCCAGACGACATCTCCCTCTTTTATGTTCTTTTGTGGTGGCTCCGGTTCGGGTAGTGAGCTGCTCTCCAAACCTCTCACCCTGACACGGTATGTATGTAGCACGTTGGCTGGCGCGGTGGAGGGTGAAACATCGTCCTTAGGGGTGACGTTGTACCAATAGACTGCTTCAGGTACCGTACACCCCTTCCGCGCTGCGATTGTCTTAACAGTTCTGTGATTGCGCTCAATAATCCCGTTTCCACTGGGAACATGGGCACACCGAAAACGCAGATGGACACCCCAGCCATCTGCAAACTGTTTAAACGGCTCACTAACAAAAGCGGGGCCATTGTCGGTGAGTATCTCAGAAGGAGGGCCACGCTCGAGGAACACACCTTCCAACTCATGGATAATGGCAGCCGCGTCCTGCCGGCGAAGGGGCCGCCACAATGAAAACCTAGATGGTCCACAGTCTATAAGCGTCAAAAAATGCCTCCCGTTGTAGTGCGTTATGTCCATCGCAATCCTATCCCAATTACGCTTCACACTGAGTATTCCCTTCTTCCACCGGACAGGTGCTGGGTCGATCGATCGGCAGGTGTTGCAGCTACCCACAAAAGATTTCACAGCCCTCCGAGACACAGAGGGGTCAACCAATCTGGCGAAGTAAAGCGTTCGGTTTACACCGGGGTGCCCGCTTTGGCAATGGACATCATTAATATGCTCCGGCCTGAGTCTATGTCCCACTGCAGCGCAATTTACAGGTGCTGACTCGTTCACTTCTTTTGGCAGGTCTAGCCAACGGCATGGCACTCTGGTCAGACGATCCGCCTGATTCAAACAGGACTGCACCAGTGTCACATCTATGACCAAGTCGTATTCCTTAGTGGTTTCAGTTAGGGTAGCAAGCCGCCTCTGGATCAACATTTCGGCCGACGCCCTCGTTGTCAGACGTGCTTTTCCGTTCAAGGCATTGGTCATCCACCGATGCACACACGTGGAATCCGTGATGATGTGAAGGATTCTAGCCTGCCACTGAAGCGCTAGATTGACTCCTTTCAGTGTAGGATCGAGTTCAGCTAGGTTTATATGCTTGGCGTCATTCTCCGGCCGAAGCCAGCAGGCATCTTCTATTATCCTTCCGTCGACCACCAGAGCAACGCCAAGGGCAAGTGAGCTGGCGTCTACCCAAACTGTAAATTCACTCCCATCGACGCACCAGCTCCCCCGTACAGGGTCATCATTGGTCACTCTGGCCACAACTTCCACCAGCATGCTTCGCAGGGCAGGATCATGCACCTCATCGTCCCATCCAGTTGACATAGAAGTTGCCCGTCGCTTTATGGCCGCTATAGCCACTCGGACCCACCCACACACAGGGAAGTGACCCACCAATTTTCCGCAAATGGCAAACGTGCTCCGACGTGTGATGGTAGATGGGATTTCCGGGATTTCACCACTCCTTCCCCATTGAAGGCCATCTGCACTTCCGCTCACCTGCAGTCCGAGCACTTTCGCCCCGTCCTGTAGCCGCTCCGGCTCCTTGCACGACAATCCGAAGTGCTCGAAGTGTTCTTTGACCGCCTGGGCAGACAGGAGGCTCTCATTGACAAAAATGTCGTCTATATACGACGATGTCGTATGTTGCACCGCTTGATCTTGACGCCGGATCGCCTGCATGATTGCTGTCATGATGTTAGGGGCTACATTCAGGCCGAATCCTAGCCTGGTCAAGCAATAGCGAGTTCCTTTGATCACCACCGTCTGGAACGGCCACAGCGATTTCTCAACACGTATTTGCAAGTACGCTCTTCGCAAGTCCAGTATGGCTGCTTCCGCACCCTGCCGCCGCCACTCCCGTAGTTTATGAGCACAGACATCAGCCCCCGCAGTGTGTGGGTCAACGTATTCATTAAGTTCCCGGTAATCAAGAACAGGTCGAACTTTCTGCTTGTTCTCTTGTCTGACAGCCATCAGGGGAATTAGCCCCCGCGGGGGCCCGAGCTCATCCTCTAGGTATGGAACTAACCAGCCATTATCCAGCCACACTTGAAGTTCTGCCTCGTACTGCCCCCTAAGCCACGCAGGAGGGGGATACTCTGTAAGTCGATTCCGAAATGACACTGGTGGCTGGTCGCCTGCCCATTTCCAGGACGCTGTCCAAGTGTTTGTGCCCTTATCGTATTCTGCATGGAAGTCGGGCTCATCGAGAGTGATTGCTGCACACATTTGTTTGTTTGGTCGAGAGAAGCTCACATCACCGGCACCGTTCACAGTAATTCCGCCTAGCTGTGTGATAGCGTCCATTCCAAGGAGAAGGTCATATCCGAGCAGCTCCCCATCGACCACTAACACCGTCACAGCAACCGGAGAGCCATTGCCAACGCTGATATGAACAACGCTGACCCCACAACACACCAATGAGCCTTGGCCGACAGTAAGTACAGGGATCCTTCGTTTCTTCCATGTGGCGCAATATTCCTTTCGAAGAAGGGTTTGGGTACAGCCGGTGTCAACCAGCGCTGAACGTTCACATCCATCAACTTGAACTGTTACTGCAGGCAGCGCTTTGTTCAATGCTGCGTTGGGGAGGGTGCTAGCGCTGCGGCGTACTCCCCTTGCCCGTTTCCCGGACAATTCCGCGCTATGTGGCCTGGCTTATTGCATTGGTGAAACCGTATTACTTGTCGTGCTCCATAATTAGGGGTGCGCCTTGTACCGCTTTTGCAGTCTCTGGAAAAGTGGTTGGGGCCACCACAGGTATAGCATCGTAGACCCTTCGTTGGCGAGTCCAGAGTGTCAACAGCTGCGGAGACTAGTTCTCGATCGTCTTTCAAGATGTTTCGTGCTCTCGCCAATAACTCCTCCAATCCAATCTCAGTGAGTCTTGACGATGCTCGCAGCAGTTGACTTGCCTCATCCGGAAGTCCCGACAAAAAGGCGCATGCCAATATGCGATCACTTGCACCGCCGAAGGGAGTGGCAAGCTTTTTCAAGTCGGCCATGTAGACATCCACTGTCTTCCCCGGCCCAAGTCGGCGTTCGGAAAACTGCCTCCAGGCGACAAAAGGGTCTGTACCAAATGCCCCGTATAGCGCTTGTGTAATCTGCTCCATGGTCGGATCCTCCCCTAGCTGCTGGTACGGCATAATCCCCTTTAGTGAGTCTCAATGGGATAACCATAGCTGGGTCTTTAATCTTGCAAAACCGGCAAACGCGCTCAGCCTTTTCCAGCCATTCGACCACCGAGGGACCAGTGGGGGAGCCATCGAATTCCGGAATTAATCTGATGTCAAATTTCTCCATACCAAAGCCGAGATAGCTTGTAATCAGAGTTTTTTTTCTGTCTGTTTCGATTTACTCAAAACCACACACACCTCGTCTTCTCATGTATCGTTCTCTTCTTCCTCTTCTATTTCTTGCTCTTTTTCTTCTTTTTTCTTCTCAGTCGTCAGAAGCGTCGTCTTTGTCTTGACTACGTTTTTCCTTCTCCCTTCTTGCTCACAGTGACCCGTTTTTATGCTAAGCTGAACTCTCGTGTGTGCGAGAGAACACGAGATTTTGCGTGATTACTTGGCAATATTAACCGGCCGCCGCCATCTTGCCATTTTTCTTTGGACGTGCCCGCTTTGCAGAGTGCACACCTCGAGCGTTTGTCAGGTAAGCCCGTCTGTTCGCAATTTATTACACAGAAGAGTTAGACGTTTACAGGCCCATAACTCTGCTAAACACAGAATTGAAGATTTTGGCCAAGGTCCTTTCGAATTGGCTGCAGGTTGTTATCAGCGAGTTGGTTGAATTGGAACAGAACTACGCTGTGAAGGGGAGATCGATTCAGAACAACTTGCACCTGATCCGCACAATCCTAGAGGGAGGGATAGGATAGATGCTGACACGGAAACCGCGCTGATCAACTGAGATCAATGGAAATCTTTCGATAGGGTCGACCATCGTTTCTTGGCCGGACTTCTGCAAATGGATCTCCGTGATGTATCGACATCCCACAGCCGTCGTGCAGGTCAACGGAAAGCGCTCGAACCCCTTTGTTATCTCTTAGTCGATTCATCAGAGTTTTCCACTGTCGCCCCTGCTGTATGTCCTGGCTTTGGAGCCCCTGCTCCGCAAGCTGAGACGTGGGGAAGAGAATTCGGCCCTGTGTGGAATTGCAATACCCTGTGGCTCAGCCGCCAAGGTATCCGTGTTCGCCGATGATGTCACGGTCTTTGTGTCAAGCTTCAGAAACATCGAGATCATGTCGGAGGCGTTTGCTCAGTAGGAAAGAATTACAGGGACCAAGATAAATTGCAGCAAGTCAGTAGGACTGCGGTTGGGCGCCTGGAGTGGCAACGCCAATCTCCCGGCGCCCGTCAGCTAGACAGATGGCCCGGCGTGTGGTTCGGACCAGGTTTCAAGCTTGACAAAAATTTGTTGGAGGTACGGTCAAAGGTGGAGACTACAGTCAATTCGTGGCTTCCTAGGAAATTTTCCTTAAAGGGTAGAGCTGAGGCGTGCGCCACTTACGTCTTTCCTCTCATCCTTTACCGACTGGCTGTACTTCCCTTGCCTGCACAACACCTAACAGTTCTTGTCGAACTCTTATCCTCGCTTCTTTGGAACAGAGGAAGACACTGTGTGAGGGAGGTTTGTGAATGCCCGACTTGAAGTGTCATCGAGACGTTTAGAGCTAGCCTTCCTGAGCCACTATTTGCAAGATGACGAACCATGGCATCCCCTGGTTACTGCAGCCTTCCCCGACCTCGTTCTTGACCCTTCTATAGAGAGCCGTCGCAGGCAACGGGGAGAATCTGCCTACATGAAAGAGTGCCGAGCTGCGCTAAAACGACTACCAAAGTCCAGCGACCTTGTGACTGCTACTCGTAGAGAACTCCACAGGGATCTATTGAAGGGGGCCGCCGACGACCCGCTATGCGCCCGTTTGGGTTGGCAGCAGAGTGAGATTCGCTCCGCGTGGAGCTGGGCGCACATGTTCGAGTCATCTGAACAATTCGGAGTTCTCTCTGACCTGGTGATTGGTCCGAAATGCACTTCCACTCAACAACATACAATGCATTTCCGGGTTTTTGGAGTCGCCTGATTGTCCTCGTTGTGGGACAACAGCCATAGAAACGACTGATCATGCTTTCTTTGATTGCCGCGAACTCTGCTGGTACTGGTCATATGTCAGCGCAGTGACGGCATGAATCGATCCTGAGCATCCTCGCCCAATTAATGTATCCAAAGTCGTGGACAACGTGAGGCCACCGTGGAACGGGAAAAGACAAATGATCTACGTTACTATCCTGGCCGTGGCGAGAATGGTGATTACCACATCACGTCTGCAAGGTTGCCAGGGGGTGTTGTCTTTTTCTGATCAGGATCTGATCGCTTTCTTTAAACACCAACTACGGGTAAAGATCAGATGTGATAGAAGAAGAATGCATCGCGTGGCATTTGACAGAAGATGGATACATGTAGCAAGTCTTTGTGTACGAAGAGGAGCCAAATTTGAATAGTGTTCCTCGCCTAGGTGTGGAACGCGCAGTTCCGTAAAGTAAAATTAAACAAGTAGCCTCTCAGCTAGCTGAGTGTGTTTTCCATCCCTCCCCGATTAGGAAGCCTCCAAGATCCCTGCCCTCTCCTTCTTGCAATTTTTGTTTTCACCCCCTCCTCTAAATTTCACCCATCTTGGAGAGGAAGAAATACAAACTAACCCCCATTCCTTACCAACAAAATTTTCTTTTCCTCATTCACCCCCATCTCTGGAGGGCATCCCCACTTAGAAACTGACCAGTAGAAGCGAGGTTCCTTTTATAAACCTAGTGGGACGGGCAGTCTATCAACTAGACGGGTTTGGGAGAGTCCTACTAATCACCCCCCACTCGACACAAATGAATTATTGTACGATTTTTATTATCATTTTTGTTTTTACACGTCAATAAATAATGTTTTAAAAATTGGGAGTTAAGTAGGACGTCCCACAGTATGGAAGGTTGAATGCGGTATTATGGTGAAAGAAGATACTAGCTGGGAGAAACTTTTGATATTGTTTAGTTCTGGAGTGACAAGTATGACCAACGACTGCCACAATCCCCCTTTTGAGTTGGCCATGTGCCTAAGTTTTTTGTTCATTGTTGATTTTAAATGTACTTTTACCATAGATAAACGATTAAATATCTCAAAGTGTAGTATCTGTTCCGGCAGATACTGCAAGCAAAGACCATATGTAGGGGCAACCTCACATATAAGTTATTGGTCAATGTAGCGGCAACCCTTCATACCAATTCTCACTATCCAACTCCCCTACTCCCCGGGGAGTTGGTCCCATTTCCCCTTCACTCCTCACATTAAAAATCGGCCTTGTGCCTAATTTGCTCAGCGGGGGAGCAAATAAATAGCCTTTTTGTTGGCCTTTTGGCAAAGATCAAAGTGTAGTATCTTTCTTACTACATGCTGTACTTATGTTTGTAACGTTGTGATATAAAACGGGGGATCACCTTTCTGTATTAATGTAAAATGATCACCCACTTTACAACCAGTCAGTCTCAAAGCCAGTCAAGTCCTTCTCCAGATCATTCAAGTTGTTTTTGAAGGATTCCAGTTATTTTTTAAGCATTCAAGTCATTCTTAAGGTCATTCAATTCATCCTTAAGTTCATTAAAGTCATTCTAAGTCATTTACTTTTTATTTATTTAAGTCATTTCAGCCCATTTTTCGGTCATTTTAGTTTATCTTTAAGAATTTCATGTCAATCCTACATTCACGCATCATTCATTACACGAGAGCACGTGATTAATGGCTATCAGCCTTGTTCTTTATATGCTCGCAATATCGTCACTTTATATGCAAATGAGATACTTTCGGTGTGAGATTAAAAAAATAAAACTAAGTGTCTAGATGCTGTTGATTTTGAATTTTGATATCAGAGTTGCAAGTGTTGTCAGTAGTGCGTCATATACTAGAATTGAGCTTTGCCAGCACAGTGCTGAGTTTTGGAAGTAAGTTTTTACAGAAGTCTTGATTTTTGGAGCTGAGTTTTGACAGAGGGTTTAGATTTTAAGTAGCGCGTCTTTGGTAGTAGTTTGTTGAATTTAGCACTTAATTTTTTTAATTGCATATTGCTATTTAAGTGGAGAATATCTAAAAAAATATATGTACAATTTAGAACGGGTACGTAAGCTAGTTTTGTATAAATCATTTTTCCAGCGTTTTTCATTTTCGAAAATCTGATTTTCCCGGTGTCGACACGTTGACGGCCCTAGATTTCAGACAGTACAGACAACAATTAACTATAAACAGCGTGGTGCCTGTTCCAACTTACCTTCCTGACGACTAACCCTAACCCTAACCCTAACGACTTCCCTTGAATCTCGATCTATCCGGTAATAAAACGGAAGTGCAAGTTATCAGCAGTTGGTCGAAAGCAGAGATTTAACTCACCATCCAACGGAGCTTTCAATTGGCCTCCGGGCTTCCATTTATATTTCCTTAACAATTGGGCCATTTCACACCTACACCTGTTCCTGCGTTTTTAACTCCACGCCACGCCTATCAAAATCCCGCTGCGAAAGAAGGACGGATTGATAAGATGGAATATAATTCTGATATATTATATGCTGCATTTTGCTTCGAAATTTTGGATTTCTTTGCTGATTTAAAATCGAAGACCTTAATGGAAGCATATCTTTGGTTTTCCAATGTCAAGCTACATTAGAGCTCGTTCACAACCAAATTTGGAACGTCTTAAATACATCAATCTAAGTAGTCCTCCTCTCAGCCTCGTCAGTTGGGATAAAAAATAGTATAAAAAAGCAAATAACAGTTGCCCCATCCCCCAAACATCTGAACACATCTTAAGAGTACACACATGAAAATACTTAATGAAATGGGGAAAACAGATGTAAAAAACTGAATAAAAAATTTAAGATTAAACATCCGGATGACATGATATTGAGTTGTTAGTATTTCAAAGACGAAATAATCATAAAAGTAAACAATCCCTTACGGACAAGTCGGATTTAAAATGTTGACAAATAAATCTAAATGAAAAATCCAAAATGTGTGTAATCCATGTTTGAAGAAAAATCCGTTTGCAAGCAATCGAGAATAAAAGGTTATTTCAAATCGTTAAGATTTTTTTTTTCACTTATGGATAATGGAGCCGGCTTTGTATTGGAACATTGACACCTATGGTCATTTTGTCTTGAAAGTACTTAACCACTCCTTATCATTTTTTAGTCTTAATTTCCGTTTTTAATTTTCCTCATTTCATGAACTTATTGCATTAAAATGTATTTTTTTAAAATTATGACTAGTTTTTCTTATAATATTGTATTATTTGATGTATTTGCTATTATCTTTTTTTCTGATGTGATAAATACACTTTTAAAACTCTTCGGATTAAGGAATTTTAATATTTGTTAATATTTAATATTTAAGTAACATGTCGGTCAATAACTTCCTGTAAAGTATAATTTACAGTCTTATATATATACATATATATATATATATATATATATATATATATATATATATATATATATATTTAATTCCTCAGCCAAACAACGTCGCAGCCCACAAGAGACACGTCAGTAAACAAACCGGAAGTCCAAGACTCGAGTTTCTTGTGTGCGGGGCCTTTGTTCAGTTGGTAGAGTGATTGCCTCGCATGCAAGAGGCTCAGGTTTCGAATCCTGATGAGAGTGAAACTCGAGTCTATTTATTATTCTCTCTCTCTCTCTCTATATATATATATATATATATATATATAACAAAATATAGTAAGTTATAAAATGTGCATGGCGATTAAGGTACACTGAATATTCCGCGTTTCATCCACTTTTGGATTTTTCAGGCTTATACATAAGGCGCATAAGACTGAAGAGTCCTAGAGTGGATGAAACGCGGAATATTCAGTGTAGCTTTATCGCCATATATATTTTATAACTTACTAACTAGCTCTACCTACGTATTGACCACTTTTGAAGTAAATATTTAAAGCTTACGCATAAATCTATACTTTCGTATATTAAATTTATGCTAGTAAATGAAGTAGTTATACCAATATATATATATATATATATATATATATATATATATATATATATATATGTATAAAATATTATTATATATATTTCAAATTTCAAGATGTTGACCATTTCACAATTTTTCCTTTAAGTATTTTGGCAGGCACAATTCTTGACAATACCTATTTTGTAGTGCAAAATTATTCGTTTAATTATTAAATTAATCAATGAATCTATTCTGCCCCTTAACTCCTTGGAACAAATAGTATTCTACAACCTATTAAAAGAAAATGCATATAGGCATGATAACAAAATCCGAATATTTACCTTGGTCGCTCAAAGTTTTCATTTAAAGACAATTAGACTAATGTTCTCTTTGCTAATTATATAGTTATGAAACTTCTTAACAAATCTTAAATAAGTGACGCACTGAAATATAGACCGATGTAACACTTCGTACTTTTTTATTTAATTGTTGCCTAATTTAGTGTTGATTATATTTTATTTGAACGACTTCTACGAAGAAACTGGTTGTTAAGCCCTTGTTTCTTTCAGCCTTGAAAACGTGACGTCATTCATAATCTCTAACTCATAGACTTAATTTGTCTATGTTGCTGATTGGTTGGTTGGTTGGTTGGTTGTTTTAGTTTAACGGCATATAAACCCTTTGCAGCTTATTTAATGTCGAATCCAGTTATTTTTAAGAACAATTTTTTAATAGAATATATTTGTTTTTTTTTTCAAGTCGGTTTCTGATTAACCCATAGTTGGGACCCTAACAGGTACTACCACTCCAGATCAGAGTGAACCTGGGAGCAATGGCAATTAAAGGTTGGCTCCACACTCCCCAATGCCCACCAGCTGGGAGCTCACCCTCGGATATAGTTTAAGGTCATATTCAGGACCTCTATATCGTTGGGACTTAACCATATTTGTCAACCATATTGAGTACACAGTTTACTTATAGGAAGAAATCTTAGCAGAAATGTATCGGGGAAACCAATGCAAACAAATACAACTTGTATGTATTATTACTTTACTGTCAGATTTAAACTTTCGAGAGAGAGAGAGAGAGAGAGAGAGTAATAAATAATATTCATAAAAATACAACCGATTTTTTAATAAAAAAGATAGTAAATGGTCAACACGTTTAAGTTGAGCAATTATTAATATAAGTAGTAACAGATGAGAATAGGAAGTTAAATAGAACAGATTTATTACATCCTCCGATCAATAAAAAATCTTTTTAGGTCATCGCATTTCGAATCCAGATGCTTCCCATCAGAAGAAAGGAAAAAGCAATGGGTTTAACATATTCTCCTGTTTCCTTAGTGATCTAATGATTTGATAAATTTCTTAGTTGTCTTTGTATTCTCATCTCCGACGATCTATATATATATATATATATATATATATATATATATATATATATATATATATATATATATATTTATATATCCGTTTATATGTATCTTTATACATATATATATATGTATATATATATGTATATATATATATGTATATATATATATATATATATATATATATATATATATATATATATAGCGGACATTCGCCGGTAGTCGAATGGAAAATAATAAGACAAGCTACCACGTGTAGAGATCTAGACGACCCCTGTAGATTATGACTTCATGAGAGCTTTGCTATACTGTACTTTAAAGAACCCCAACATCTATTAAACTGTTGAAGAGAAATAGCGAACAACGGTGTTCACAAGATAACATTTACTCTAGGATAGCGATACAAAATAGTTTTAAAAATAACAAAAACAATAGAAAATAAACAAATAAATAAACATGGATATACATAAACGATCACACATATATGTATGTATATATATGTATATATATGTATATATATGTGCATATATGTATGTACATATATATATATTTATATATAAACTAACATAAAAAATCCTAACCTAGATTTAAAACATGTCAAGAAACGAAATATCCAGGATAAATAGAGCACACACAAAGGAACAGGCCAACCAGAGGTCAAATAGGTCTTTTTCCGATAAGTGCATGTTCATTGTCTGATAGGAAGGGCGCGGTGGATACTAGAAAGCTGATTGGCTAACTAAAATCTCAATAGAAGGTGCGTATGTAAAAACGACAGACAACCACAAAATTCGCGCATAAGCCTGAAGAGTCCTAGAGTGGATGAAACGCGGAATATTCAGTGTAGTTTCATCGCCATATATATTTTATAACTTACTAACTAGCTCTACCTACGTATTGACCACTTTTTAAGTAAATATTTAAAGTTTACACATAAATTTATACTCTCGTATATTAATTTTATGTGAGTAAATGAAGTAGTTTATTTTTGAACTTACTAGTAAGCTCTACCTACGTATTGAGCACTGAGTAAATACTGTAAGTTTACGCATAAATTTATACTATCGTATATTAATTTATGTGCTTAAATGAAGTAGTCTCTCTCTCTCTCTCTCTCTCTCTCTCTCTCTATATATATATATATATATATATATATATATATATATATATATATATATATATATATATCCCAAACTTCTGAGATTAAAACTTCAGGCTATGTTTTCGAATGATTGGAAATACCAGCGAGGGTAGGCTTAATTGCAAATACTTCTTATATGTTATATCTCTCATTTTTGAGTAATAAGCTACAATTATTTATATCTCCATTATCAAATAAGCTTTGTACCGCTGTTGATATTTCCCCCCGCGCCCATGTGCACTATGTTTGGCAGAGAACGAAAAATAATTATCAAAAAGACAGGAGACATTGCTCATCAAAATCCAAATGCTGTAGGTATGGGAGAATCAGCAGGAAAAACAGTTCCACAACCTTAAATTTGTTGGAAAACAAGCCCACAGAATAGGAAGTTGTATTATAATGAGTTATTAAAACAGTGAATCGATTGCGATCAACGATTCAAACAGGTTGGAACAAAAGTAGCAGGATCAGCCAATCCATAATAGTAGTTTTACAAAACACTGAGGTTAGCAACATCACGTCTGTGAAAGAGAAGATGAGGAGAAGAAATGGTTAGGACAATCAACTTAAACGATAACACATATGAACCATATCACAAACCCAACCAGAAAATATTCTACATAGATTACCGATCGAACCACCCGAAATGTATGAAGAAGGTGTTGATCCCCAACATTTCCAAAAGTAGCAGGAAATAGATCAGCCAATTCATAATAGTAGTTTTACAAAACACTGAGGTTAGCAACATCACGTCTATGATAGAGAAGATGAGGGGAAGAAATAGTTAGGACAATCAAATTTCAGATACTTTTCTGCGCTTTAACGTGGGAATTCAAGTGCGACAGAAACAACAGTGTTCCATATACGGCCTCATAAGAAATTCGTAGCCTCATATCGAGAAATGTTTACAGCGATAAATAGAAGCAGAAGGAGCAATCGATCTAATATATGTACTCTAAGAAAGATTTGATGAGAAAGAAAAATAAAACAGTTTCCGAGTCTTTTTCGCCTAAAGTACTAACACCAATGAGAATTCCATGATAAAAAGAGACACGCCTTCGAGTGAAAGGCACGCGCTGTTTTAACAGAAATTGGTGAACAAGACACGACTAAACAAAACAATTCACAAATAAACAACACAATTTACAACTAAACAAATAAACCCACAACTAAACAAAACAATCCACAAATAAACAACACAATTTACAACTAAACAAATAAACCCACAACTAAACAATACAATCCACAACGAAACAAACCAACCCACAATTAAATAATCCAAACCATCCACAAGTAAAGAAAACAATCATCAACCAAACAAAACAATCAACAACTAATCCAAATTATCCACAACTAAAAAAAAACAATCCACAAATAAAAAGCACAATTTACAACTAAACAAATACACCCACAACTAAGCAAAACAATCTACAAATAAATAACACAATTTACAACTAAACAAATAAACTCACAACTAAGCAAAACAACACACAACGAAACAAAACAACTCACAATTAAACAATACGATCCACAACTAAACAAAACAATCTAAACCAATCCAAACCATCCACGACTAAACAAAACAATCATCAACCAAACAAAACAATCTACAACTAATCCAAATTATTCACAACTAAACAAAACAATCCACAAATAAACAACAAAATTTACAACTAAACGAACACACCCACTAAACAAATGAACCCACAACTAAACAAAAAATTCCACAACGAAACAAAACAACCCACAATTAAATAATACAATCACCAACTAAACAAACACTCCACAACTAAACAAAACAATCACCAACCAAACAAAACAATCTACAACTAAACAAAAGTCAACTGCTAGTTTGGCTATATAATTCTACTTACATTTCTACAATTTTATAATTGATATACACGCAATATATTATTCGGTACTATTTTAATTATCCTGTTTTCCTGTTTTGGAAAATGAGAAACATAATGGTGTCGCTTATCCACTCTGTCATCTTAGTGCGATCACACATTATTTCAGACAATGTTTAGGCAATTCATTTGTGGGCAGATGTTAACCGATAATGACAAGAATTTTGGAAGTTTGTCGTTTCCTGGGGCTTCTCTATTCTTGTGATAATATCTAGTTTTGTTTAATAGTTACTGCGGGTGCATTATGACCGTTTCTTGGACTTCTTCCCCGTTTCATCATCATCATCATCATCATCATCATCATCATCATCATCATCATCTTCTTCTTCTTCTTCTTCATCTTCTTCGTATTCTAATCTATTTTTCTTCTCCCTGTCAGCTATCTGTCACCCGCTTCTTATTCTATCTATTTTTTCTCCTTTTTTCTCACTCAATATATAAAACGCTATATGTCTGTCTGTCTCCCTATTAAGAAACGCTATCTCCCCCGAAATTAAATACCAACATCGCAGGAACAAACAAATCTTATTTATAACACTCAGTATGTCTGTCTGTCTGTCTCTCTGTCCCCATATTTTGTAAACTCTATCTCCTCCGCAATTAAAAGCTGCAGAGAGGCGCTAGGGGCCTTAAATGGTTAAATGTTTTATGAACCGTTCTTTTATTATGTCTTTAGTCGGTTAAAATAGTTTTAAGGGATCAAAATGGGTACAAATCAGAAAAAAAATAGATTAGGGCCATGCGTTAGAATCGGTTTCGATTCTAGCGGATGGTAGGCAACTACTTTTTATTCGCTTTTAAAATCACGACGCTATAATAATATATACGGAATCTGGAGGAATTGAAATATTATATTTAGGCGTATTTTACGCCCGGGCAAAGCTTGGTGCCTTTCGCTCGCTAGTATTTTTAACTTTTTCTTTTCTGTCTCACATCATCTCATTTACTTTTTTTCTTCTTGCATTTCTCTGTTTCTTAATTTGCCCCTCATCTTCTCATCTTCCTTTTCTCCTCTTTTTCTCCTCTTTTTTCTTTACTTCTTCTTTCTTACCATTCTTCTGCTTATCATCGTTTCATGATCGTTTCATGATCGTTTCATGATCGTTTCATGATCGTTATCTGTTTTTCCTCTCATCTTTTCATTTTATTCTCTTTTCTTTAATCTATGTTTCTGGTTGTTTGTTGTTATTGTTGCTGTTGTTGTTGTTGTTGTTGTTGTTGTTGTTGTTGTCGTTGTTCCTCTCCTTCTTCTTCTTCTTCTTCTTTTTCTTCTTCTTGGGTCCTGGATATGACCTTAAGATATATCCAGTGGTGAGGCCCAAAGCTTTCGGGCTTTGGCGAGTGTGGAGCCACGCTTAAATTGCCATTGCTCCCAGGTCCACTCTGACCCGGAGTGGTAGTACCTGTTAGATTCCCAACTATGGGTTAAATAGAAACCGACTTGAAAACAATAAAGATATTCTATTAAAAAATCTTTCTTCAAAATCTTAAATAATCCGAAAAGGGTTGATATGCCGTAAAACAAAAACAACACCCCAATCTTCTTCTTCTTCTTCTTCTTCTTCTTCTTCTCCTTCTGCTCCTCCTCCTTCTTCTTCTTCTGCTACTACTATTACTCCTTCTTCTTTTTCTTCATTTTCTTTTCTTTCCCCTCATCTTTCTCACATTGCTGTTTCTTGTTTTAATCATTTTTCTCTGTTCGTCATCATCATCATCATCATCATCATCATCATCATCATCATCGCCGTCGTCGACGTTGTCATCATCATCATCATTGTCGTCGTCGTCGTCATCATCATCATTGTCGTCGTCGTCGTCGTCATCATCATCATCCACGATCTTATTTACTTTCTTCATCTTCATCTATATCTGGTCTTTTTAACCATCCTCTAATTCTTTTTTGGTTTCCTTGTTTTTATTTTCTTCTCCTTTTTGTTATTTCCTTTCTTTTCTTTTTATTAGACTTTTCTTCTTTCTTTTTCTTCTTGCTGTTTTTTTTACCTTCTTCTTCTTCTTCTTCTTCTTCTTCTTAATATTATTATTATTATAAGCATTATTGTTGTTGTTTTGTCCTTATTTTCTTATTGGGCGTTCCGCGAATAATGCAAGACACAACTAATGACCTCACAGTGCCAGTAATTTGTATTTCAGCTAATACTGAATTATTTTTTTTTTCTGTGGACATTATAAAACCCCTATTGACGTGAATTTACGGTATCTGGTTATGACATTCTTAATGAAATTGATTTGACGTAAACTACTTTGATGAAATTCACTCACAATCAGATCCTTTTCACTCAGTCTATCTCATTAGATTTACCTCACTCTATTTTACTCCCTTTCTACGTCGCATATATATATATATATATATATATATATATATATATATATATATATATATATATATACTTCAGAATAGTTTTTTTTTATTTAACAATCAGTCGTTATGGAAACGTGAGATTGTAGGTTTACAAAATATTACTGGCAGTAATATTCTATAAGTTATCCCATCTAAACAAGAATTGCTCGATATGCAAGATAGAGCAAATAAATTAAATTGTAATTCAATGATTTTCAAAAAACTCTCATTGAAATGAAATTAAGTGGTTGAGTTTCATATCAAAGGATTTTTATTATTCTAAGCAAGACAAAGAATGCTTTAGAAAATTAATCTCCTTAATCTATAGGGTTTCGATGTCTACCATCTCATTGTTAATCCAAAGTTTTTGAAAGATTCATGCAGTTTTTTGATAGTGTTGTTGTATTGTCTTGGTCTTGCGGGGGTGACGAATAATGCGTCACCCCTATATAGCCCCCCTTGCATGTTGCTTAATTCTATACTAATTTTTTTTTAATAAATAAACACCCACTAAGTCGGTTACTTGTGCACTATCGGAAGATCCCATTATTATGTCGAAGTCATTAGGGGTATCTTTTCTTGTCCAATATTTACCTTCAAAATTAATTAGGGATCGTCTGGCTAATAATACCTAGTAACAAATGTAACTGCCAAAATAAAAATGACTGCCCCCTTAATAACTATTGCATACACAAATACGTGGTATACGCCTGCACAGTCACGCAATTACCAAAACATACAAACAACCAATCAAACGAGGAAAACAATGAATATAGTCGAAGCGTTCAGAACGCAAGCATACATAGGGAAACATATGGTCAGGGCTCGAATAATAATAATAACAGAAACAACAACAGCCAAGTTAACGTATCCAATAATATAATTCCCAGTGGAGACTAGTTTAGAACTAACCAGAACCAAGGCTATGAATCCCCAGGCCCCATCTTTGCCCAGCTCCCCAATATAGGACTCAATAGAAATGGGACTGATGAACAAATAAACAGCAATAAAACAAGGAAAACATTCACGTATATAGGCGCATCATCAAGCTTAATAAAAATAAGAATCTCAAACCACCTACATTCCTGCAGAAATGAAAGATCTCAAAACAATGATAATAATAGTACATCCTTAACTAAATTAATCAACAGCCTAGAGGACAAGAAAATTCCATATTCAATAAAATGGAGAATACTGAATAAATCTAGATCATATGCCCCAGGGGATAAGTTTTGCAATCTTTGTATATCCGAGGCAGGTAACATCATAACCTTCAACAAACCCATAATAAATACCAAGAATGAGCTAGTGTTCAGATGTAAACACAAGAAAACATTTAAATACAGCCATCTTAAAATAAAATAACATACACTCTCTGTACAAATGATAAATAGGTAAAAACAAAGGACTAAATACACATCAGTCTTGACTAAAATCTAAACAATTACTTTGCTAATATAATAATGTTCATCTCTTTTAACACATAAAATAACTTTCTCTTTTTGTATATATGCACATGTTAAGGAGGGCCTTTAACATACTACACTTTAAATCTCCTACACGTAATTTACACTCTAAGATCTAATTATAATAGTATTTCCAAAAACATGTAGCTTCCCAATTAAAGAATTTAAAATTTCGCCCCCATCTACTAACCAGAAAAGGAGTAAAAATTCCCCATTGCAAGGTAATCTCCAGATCCGTACGTATAAACAAGAAAGAACTATACTCAATGATGCGTCATCCCTGTTGGTACTAGGTTAATTAAATTCTATAACCATAGTTACGCAACCCCACTTTTTCATCTTATTAATGTTTAATTAGCAGTATAGGGGTTAAAAATATCTATGATAAACTTAGGTAAGTTACATACACTAATTATTGTTATAATTAATGGTGTTTAATAATGGTATACATTCTTTATGTCTAAATATATTTTTTTGTATACATGAGGGTATATCTGGCTATATATGGAACACGTGTTATATGTGGGTATATATGGGCTTAGGTGTAAGTATATATAGAATAAGTGAGCATATGTGTGTATAAACTGTATGGTTACGTGTATGTAAAAATATATATTGTATGCGTGCATGTATGTGTACGTGTGTGTATATATATATATGTATGTATTCATGTATTTATAGGTAACTTTGTGTATATTAGAATGCAGTTGCAGAAAATTTCCCCAGTTAAATATTATTAAATAGCATAATGTTATTGGTATTACTGATTTTAAACGTTTTTCAGTAAGGTATTATCATTACTTTATTACCTTTGTTTCAGCTTATTTAGCATTGAACTATTACCGTAAGGATCATAAAATAAAGATAAAAGGTTCCATCAATAATATTAGAATTAATTTAACAATTAGCTCATAAACATTAGTATATTCTAAACTTTATGTCAATCCTCCTTTCTAAGGGAAATATAGATACGTATAAAATCAATAATAATTAGCACCTCATGAATTATTATCGCTGGACCCACAAACAAATTTAACCAAGCACTTGCCAGATTCGGATACCTACACAGCTATGCGGGTTACCCAATATATGGCTTGAACATTATTACCAAACGGATGTAAAGAACTTATAACATGGATTTTATCAAGCAAGCTGGATCTGCAAAAACATTCATATCCTTTTTCTACAAATCCTCCTGCTACAGGACTCCTGATAAATGTATTATTTTCATTTTGACTTTCCATGTCTCACTGACTTTAGCAAATAGGGTGCATACCCTTATAACTATTTGCTAATATTTTCTCTCCTCTGATGAGATGGTAGACATCGAAACCCTATAGGTTAAGGAGATTAATTTTCTAAAGCATTCTCTGTCTTGCTTAGAATAATAAAAATTCTTTGATATGAAACTCAACCACTTAATTTCATTTCAATGAGAGTTTTTTGAAAAATCATTGAATTACAATTTAATATAATTTTTCCAGAAATGTGGCGATTAAGGGGTCAAAGTTTAACGATTTGAACTTTGAGAACTCTACCGAACTCCTCCGACAATTTTGGGTCTACACACTTAATAACTTGATTTGAGGGGTCATAATAGGGATAGAACTTTTAAAAAATTGACCGCTTTTAATTATTATTGATTCTTTTTGCTCAACATACACCTCCAATTACCCGGGTAATGCCGGGCACCCATGCTTGTATATCTATAAAAGTGAAAGTGTCTATGTGTGTGTGTGTGTGTCTGTGTACATTTCCCTACGCAATAACTCTTCCATTTTTTTTTTACAGACTCGAAATTTGATATACAGTGTAATGAAATTTGGGAAAATCAATGTGATCGATTTTCGGCCAGAAATTTGGCGATTAAGCGGTTAAAGGTAAACGATTTAACCGCTTTTCTTTTTGCTCAACATACACCTAAAAATACCCGGGCAACGCCGGGCTGAAATGCTAGTATATATATATATATATATATATATATATATATATATATATATATATATATATATATATATATATATATATATATATATATAAGTAGTAATTTATAAAATATATATGGCGATTAAGCTACGCTGAATATTCGGCGTTTCATCCACTCTAGGATTAGTCAGGCTTATGCGCGAATTCTGTGGTTGTTTATCGTTTTTATATGGTCCTCTTCTGTTGAGGATTTTAGTTAACCAATCAGCTTTAAGAAAATTAAAACTGTAAATTGAAAGTTAAAATAAAAATGTATTGTTCGACTGAATAGTCTAAAAAACAATTTAAAAGTGGTTATTCCGCGGAGTTTGAGAGAATGCTTTTTATTGCTATTCTTCTAGGCAGACGACAGAAAAAAATCAGCAAATTATATTTGTAGCAAGGCTAGAATTAGCTGGTTATGTCATTAAAGAAAACCGAAATTTATTATTGTCATGAATTGCCAAGAAAAACAAGTGAAAAAATGTTGGATATGTAGAACAATAAAAAACAAACCGCGCATAAACTCCGCGAAATAAAGACTTGGAAAATTGTTTTCCGGAGTATTGAGTCGAACAATACATTTTACTTGTAAATTTAAACTCACAGTTTAATTTTCTTTCTCCTATAATAAGCTCTACTCTCTGTTGGGTATTGAGCTTTTTTATTAGGTTGAGATTAAATTATCTATATATAAATACTAGTATTTATATTAGAATGAAGTTTGCCATTGCGTATATAAGGTTTACACTACATCCTTTTGATTTAGTTTCTTATATATAAATATATATATATATATATATTTGTTGTTTTGCTAAAATATGTTTTCAAATATATTTCACTCTTTGTGTATACCAACACTTTTTTGCTTAGAAGCTCAATGTATGCATTAATATTAAAATCTAGCATGGACTCCCGGCGTAGCCCGGTCGTAAAATACGCTAAAATATGATATTTTAATCTCTGAAGATTTCGTATGTTATATTACAGAGTCAATTTTCTATCGATTTTTTTTTTTATCGAGTCTTCTAATTTATAAAGTTGTGATTTCAAAAATAAAAGTAAACACACAAATCATGGCTTGGGTACATCAGCTTGAATCGAACCGAAAGCCAAGTGTACTTAGAATATATATCTGAATATATAACCTGTAGTGCCATCAGTTATAATTGAAATCGAAACCAAAACTTAAGAAGAATTCTTGGTAAAATTATTTATTATAAAAAAAAAAAAATGGAAGGTCGTAAGTCACTTGGAAGAAAAAGATGTAATCTTGACAAAAAACATAACATACTCTATCGTATTAATATGTAGATTATATAGGAAAATTAATAATTTAATAGTTTCGTATTTTCAACCAATGTAAACCTTTTTTAGACATAGCCCAATAAACAAAGTAAAGGAAATAAACATTAAATAGATGATGATGATGATGATGATGATGATGATGATGATCGGCACCTGTGGAAATTCCACAGCGCATTTTCTCATATGTAATATATGGATGTTGGCGTTCAGGGTAAATAAAGATGTCTTATAGTTCTTTTATTAAAACTGCAAAAGTATTTATCTAAGCAGGCAGGGACACCCAGCGTAACCCAGTCGTAAACTACGCTTAAATGTGATATTTTAATTCTTGCCAATTTCGTATACATTATTATGGAATCAATTTTCTAGTGATTCTTATATATTATAAAATTGTGATTGAAAAAATATAACAAAAATATATCCATATGACTTCGGTGCATCAGCTTGAACTGAAACCGAAAACAAAACACACACACACACACATGTATATATATATATATATATATATATATATATATATATATATATATATATAAATATATATATATCGATATATATATATATATATCGATATATATATATATATATATATATATATATATATATATATATATATATATATATATATATATATATATATATATATAAGGCTTCAGTGACATCGGTTATAATCGAAACCGAAACAGAAACTCAAACGTATGGAGAATTCTTAGCATAATTATTTATTACAAGAAATGAAATGTAACTATACTGTTATTTATATGTATATATATATATATATATATATATATATATAAGTAGGTTGTAGTTTGCTTGAAGCATTGTTGAAGAAAATTATAAGGTAAAATTAAAAGCCAAGAACAATGCGAGATTTTTTTTATATAGAGTAAAATTAAATGAAAACAAAAGAAATAAATTTCTTTTTTTTTGTTGTTTGTTTTTTTCTTTTTCACACAAATTTTAACTCTAAACAACAGTAATTTTTTTTTCTGTTGTATTCAATGGTGTTATAAATCTCAATATATTTCAGACTTATTAGTCCTTTTTCAAGAGAAGACAGCGGAAGAGTGTTCAAAATTGGAAAAGCAGCCGCAGAGTTTGCCACGTGATACCGCGAAATATAGAACAAAAAATGACGTTAGGAGAACGTTAAAATAAATCAGTTGATGTTTGAAATACTTGTTGCGTTTGTGAATCAAGGGAGATGACTATTCAAGCAAGTTTTTTTTTTTTTTTTTTTAATTATTGTTTTTCTTATGTTTTAAACTTATATTATAAAAGCGGAGCTCAATTCCAGTCTATTGTTTAGTGTGGGAGTATTTTTTGAAATAATTAAAGATTCGAGGATACGAAGTTGACCTACGTTTCTTGAAGAAGCAAGAATGTTGATGTGAAAATCTGGTTCTGAATTAATGCAAGTGCGAATATGTTTATAGAACGACGAAGTATGTATATATAACAATACTAGTCGTTTAAAACTTTCTTTCTGTTTACAATATATAGACGTTCATAAGGCATGTACAGCTACTTAACTTCCTAAAATTATTGTGGGGTTAAGAGCTACGATGTCAAGTGTGATATAGAGAGTTAATTCGAAACTCTAGACCAGCAGGAATTTCTACACCAATGATTGCATCAGCATGATATACTAATGCCTATATATCAACGATTATTAATATTCATTTAAAATTATTACTTATTAATATTTGTTTTAAATATATATATATATACATGTATATGTATGTTATTACATAATATATGTATTATCGTATGTGTTATCGTAAAATGTTATATGGTAAAAATGATAAGAAAAAGACCAATTGAATAGAAAGTAAATAGCAGCCAAACCTTTGTCTGAGTGAAAGGAGGTGATCGCCTAATAGGGAAAGGAAATAAAAATGAGTTTGATCCATCAGCAAGCTTTTCTAAAATATTTTTTGATATGAAAAGAACACGATGATTTTTTTTTCATTTTTGCCTGAAAGTAAGTATTTGGTTGAAAGTATAGTACTTTGATAACATCCTGTGTACATATCTGTTTATTTTATTTATTTCTTTTATATACTGTGGATATATATATTTTGAATAACATGCTATATATATATATATATATATATATATATATATATGTATATATATGTATATATATAACTACTTTATTTACTCACATAAAATTAATATACGAAAGTATAGATTTATGCGTAAAATTTAAGTATTTACTTCAAAAGTGCTCAATACGTAGGCAGAGCTTGTTAGTAAGTTATAAAATGTATATGGCGATTAAGCTACACTGAATATTCGGCGTTTCATCCACTCTAGGATTCTTCAAGTATATATATATATATATATATATATATATATATATATATATATATATATATATATATATATAACTCTTCAGGTATATATCTATAGGGCCCGAAAAGTGAAACATATATATATATATATATATATATATATACATATATATATATATATATATATATATATATATATATATACTAGCATGATTCCCGACATTTCCGGTCGTAAAATACGCTTAAATATGATATTTTGTATTAATGCAGATTTCGTATTAATTATCATAGTGTATCGGACTAAACACGTAGTAATCATTGAAAAAGATAAAACGACTCGTGCGCCACCACCGAGAATCCAAACCAAAACCTTCAGCTGACGATTATTTTTGACGTTAATGCCTGGGCTATGAAGAGGTGTTGCTGCATGGCTATAAATAAAAACATGGAATAGTAGCTATTACGGTACATATTACGTTACATATTGCGTTTCATATTATGTTACATATTGCGTTAAATATTACGTTTCATATTACGTTACATATTGCGTTAAATATTACGTTACATATTGCGTTAAATATTACGTTAAATATTGCGTTACATATTGCGTTACATATTGCATTAAATATTACGTTACATATTGCGTTAAATATTACGTTACATATTGCGTTAAATATTACGTTACATATTGCGTTACATATTGCGTTACATATTGCATTAAATATTACGTTACATATTGCGTTACATAATGCGTTAAATATTATGTTACATATTGCGTTACATATTACGTTACATATTGCGTTAAATATTACGTTACATATTGCGTTATATATTACGTTACATATTGCGTTACATATTGCATTACATATTGCGTTAAATATTATGTTACATATTGCGTTAAATATTACATTAAATATTGCGTAAATATTACGTTACATATTGCGTTACATATTGCGTTTCATATTGCGTTAAATATTACGTTAAATATTGTGTTACATATTACGTTACATATTGCGTTACATATTGCGTTTCATATTGCGTTAAATATTATGTTAAATATAGCGTTACATATTACGTTACATATTGCGTTAAATATTATGTTACATATTGCGTTAAATATTACGTTACATATTGCGTTACATATTGCGTTACATATTGCGTTAAATATTACGTTACATATTGCGTTACATATTGCGTCACATATTGCGTTACATATTGCGTTAAATATTACGTTACATTGTGCGTTAAATATTACGTTACATATTGCGTTAAATATTACGTTACATATTGTGTTACATATTGCGTTACATATTGCGTTAAATATTACGTTACATATTGCATTACATATTGCGTTACATATTGTGTTAAATATTACGTTACATATTGCGTTACATATTGCGTTACATATTGCGTTAAATATTACGTTACATATTGCGTTACATATTGCGTTACATATTGCGTTAAATATTACGTTACATATTGCGTTACATATTGCGTTACATATTGCGTTACATATTGCGTTACATATTGCGTTACATATTGCGTTAAATATTATGTTACATATTGCGTTACATATTGCGTTAAATATTACGTTACATATTGCGTTAAATATTATGTTACATATTGCGTTACATATTGCGTTACATATTGCGTTAAATATTACGTTACATATTGCGTTACATATTGCGTTAAATATTACGTTACATATTGCGTTACATATTGTGTTACATATTACGTTACATATTACGTGCATAGTAATAACCGTCGTTCGACATTCATTTAATTGTAACTCTTTTCCTTCGCCTAAAAAAACAATACAAAGTTTTAAATGGGTGCGATTACCCTATATATTAAGTTTCATCTCTGTAGACAAAAAAAAACAACAGAACATTTTGGTAGACAGAATTTTTTAAGCAAATATATATACATATATAAAAAAAATAATACACATAGGTATATTCATATATATAAAAAAGGAGGGAAAGATTCACCTTAAACCACTAACCTAGTTCTAAAACAGATCCTTTGTTCGATAAAATGCATGCCCATTGGCTGATAGGAGGGGGCGCGGTGGATACTAGAAAGCTGATTGGCTAACTAGAAATCCTCAACATATATAAAAACAAGAAGCAACCATAAAATTCGCGCATAAGCCTGACGAATCCTACAGTGGATGAAACGCAGAATATTCAGTGTAGCTTAATCGCCATATATATTTTATAAATTACTATATATGTATATATATATATATATATTTATATATATATATATAAACATATAAACATATATATATGTAGAAATAGTTTTATGTTTACTATAAACTTTTTACACAAATATTGCGCAAGTATGAATCATCTAAAATATCTGGATGAATATAATTACGCATAATAATTAACTAAAAATGATCATCGCATACAAAAACGAAAAAAAAAAACTATTAGGGAATTAATGAAAATGAATGTTTAAAGGAATATGCAAATAAGCTTGATCTTTTGCAGATGAATGCCATTCAACGACCCGTACATATTAAAGCTGTATTTCCTGTTTAAACAAATAGAAAAAAAAGCTTTTCATATGAATTTCAATGCAAAAAAAACAACAAATTTTATAGGAGTATATATATATATATATATATATATATTTATATATATATATATATATATATATATACGAGCAAACAGTTAATAAAACATGTTAAAAAACACTTTGGAATGAGTTAAAACATATTTAATCTGAAAAGGAAACACTAGATAAGTGGATAGTCCTTAATCCGCGGAGTTTCGAAGAAATACTTTCCTTCCCATCAGAGGGTAGGAATTAGCAAAATGCGGGATCGGATTTTATATGCAAAAGTATTTGATGAAACAACACCTTACTAGAAAACAAAAAAAGTGAAGCAGAGGGAATATGGCGAATATATATATATATATATATATATATATATATATATATATATATATATATAATAAAAATATATATGTATAATAAAAAGCTGAACGTCTGTGTGTGTGTGTCTGGTCAAAAATAGGCTCCTATATGGTTAACTATTATAGAAAATTGATCACATATAATGTGAGAAGATGTATCGAGACACAGGAATGGATATGTTTGATCTAGCATAATGATGATTCATTAAAATTGTGGGGTCTGCGTACGCGCCTGGTCCACAAAGTATGGAAAAACAAAACAAAACAAAAAAACGTGTACAAGTGTTTTTGATATAGATGTACATAATAATACTTTGATAAGTATGTTTTAACTTAAATAGGAATGGTATAATAAAATTGTGGGGTCGGCGTTCGCGCCTGGCCTGCATAGAATGGAGATAGGCACAAACTTTACTAAAGATTTTTCATATCTATCTGCGTAAGTAATCTTTGATAATTATGTTTCAGTTTGAAGAAATATGGTATGATAAAATTATGGGGTGTTCGTTCGCACCTGACTTCCATAGAATGGAAATATGTCACAAAGTTTAACAAGGTTTTTTAATATAGATCCACAGAATATTGTGATAAGTGTTTCAGTGTGAACAGGTATGGTATAATAAATTATGGGGTTTATCTATTTTATTTTTACTTTCATCATATTTTGCTTTGGTTTTGATACCCCCAAATTCGAAGCTATCTCTTTACAACCCTTCCTTTTCATAACCTATCATACTTTCATAAGTCAGAGTCCATTTTCTGTAGGCTGTTTTTGAACCTAGTCAAGGACGGGTACTTTTGCTAGTATATATATATATATATATATATAGTAATTTATAAAATATATATGGCGATTAAGCTACACTGAATATTCTGCGTTTCATCCAACTATAGGATTCGTCAGGCTTATGCGCGAATTCTGTCGTTGCTTCTTGTTTTTATACATGTTGAGGATTACTAGTTGGCCAATCAACTTTCTAGTATCCACTGCGCCCCTTCCTACCAGCCAATGGGCAAGCATTTTATCAAACAAAGGATCTGTTTTAGAACTAGGTTAGTGGTTTTAGGTGGCCGTTCTCCTTCTTTTTTTTATATATACATATAAATATACCTATGTGTACACAATAATGCACATATATATATACATACATACATATATATATATATATATACACACACATATGCGTGTGATCGTTTATGTATATTCATGTTTATTTAATTTATTTATTTGTTTGTTTTCTATTGTTATTGTTAGTTTTAAAGCTATTTTGTATCGCTATATTTATGTGAATAAATGAAATAGTTATATATATATATATATATATATATATATATATATATATATATATATATATATATATATATGCTTTGAATAGCAGGTGGACTTTCTTTCGAGGCTCTTTTGGTTTTTAATTAACCAATTTCTCCTAAACATTAGAATGTTTAATGTGCTTTATTTGTCTATATAAATAAAAATATTCCTTGTATATATATTAGATGTGCTTGGATGCATATTAAACACTATCCTCCAGTGTCAAAACTCTCTCTGTACAGGGGTTGTCAGGGCTACCTGGCATGAGGATATTGTTCACTACAAAAAACTCTGACTAAATCTTCAAAATTACATAGTAAGATCTCGCTATGGCTTAACCCCTTTTTTTTCACGAGTAGTATATTTCAAAACAAATAAATAAATAAACGGAGAAATAATCGGATACAATACGTCCTAAAAGATTTTCTCTTTATTTTTTTAGCAAAGAGAAAGTACCAGTGACTTAATAAAAATGATTTCTAGGATTTGTTTAATGGAAAACCGATGCGACTTGCTTAATATTAATCAAAAGTGATTTTCAGTTGAGGACCGTGAATACGTAAAAGAATTAGAAATGTAAAACAGGGCCTAAGGTCACTCTTCTGTTTGGTCCAGTGGATAAATATTTCATACGAAGAAGTAAAAAGAAAGTAAAGGGGTAGAAACAATTATATTTATTATTAATTTCGTAAAATAAAAACATTTTTTCCATTTCATTTGTCGTGCAAATTCATTTTTATATTAGTCCATTTAGATGCAGCTTTTAATATTAATAAAATCTGATCCTCAGATTGATGTGAATACTTAAATTATATGAGGTACAGAATATTGCCTGATGGTACTTTTTAGCTTGTCCAGTTGATAAAAGTGTCATAAAAATAAAAAGAAAAGAAAGGTGTTAAGAAAAAAATTACATTCATCACCAACAGTTTCAGCATCAAATCTCCAGGATAATGTTTCCCCTCCCCTCATACTCATCTTCTCCAAGTGAAGAAACGGAAGAAGAATATTTTGGGTACTCATGCAGAGAGTGATCTAGACGTAACTCAGCGCATGCCAGGCTTTCCTCATAACATGACGTCAACAGCCAGAGTAAGCAGAGCGTTGCCGAGGATATTAAGCCGTCTGATGTAAGAAAGCTGAGCCAATGACAATGTAGCACGATGGTCTTCAACGCGACGCACGTTCGCGCGAGTTGAAAATTCAAAGCAGCAGACGACAATTAGAAAGAGGAAGAAGAGAAAACAAATTAGTAAAAGAAAAGTTCACCATTTCGTACTTTCACGTCAGAAAAAAACATAAATTTTACAGCCTTAAGTGAGCAGCTGAAAACACCAGCCGGAGTTCTCGACTGTTGTCACGAAAAACAATTACTGGCACGGAGAAAACTTGTGCATCGTGTGGACACAGGTGCTGTCTTATTATAAGAGCAAAGGTAAGCGATGGCTATGCAGGGTGTCAGGCTTTCAAATGCGAAACCTTTACATCATCCGAGCTGGTACCTTTTTTCCAAGTCTAGGCTGACAATTGCCATCATAATTATAATAATCAACTTGTGGGCATTCGAGCGAGCAACACAGAGACCTCCAGCGCGAATGCGGAATACGATCTACGTACCACACCATTAATAAAATAACGGTCAGAGGAAACGATAACAATATCTTTTTTAATATAAAAAAAACTATACCACCCAGTGTTGTTTCAATCTTTTTAGTTTTCAGGTTTTTCCTTGAAAAAAAGAACATCCCAAAAAAGTGAACAAAAAATAACACTAAAAAAAACGAAAATTATTTTTTTTCAATTTTTCTTGAAAAACACCAAAAAAATAAATTGAAATTATTTAATTTACTTATCTTTGAACCTTTTCTCGAAGAAAAAATCTTTAACATCATTCATTAAAAAATATATATATGGCAAAAAAAAATATTGTTATAACGTTTTTCTTTACAGTTAATAAAACTTAAAATTTAAGGTAGGGTTTCTTTTCTTGTTATGCTTTCCTCGCCGACGCTCGGCTATCTCCGGCTGTTGACGTCATGTTCCCGAGAAAGCTGGGCGGACTCTGAGTTACGCCTGGATCACTCTCTGCATGAGTACCTTATTTTGAAGACTGGCGATCATCTATGTACCTTCAAGTATGAATCTATTATTTTTTTTAAGAAATGGGGAGTTACGTATTTTAGAAAACTTTTTTTATATATAAATTTAAATGAGAACATTTGAAAACCTGAAAATTATTTTTATTGTTTCGTTACTTTTATTGTTGTTAAAGTTCGAATTTTCTCATTTCTGTCTCATCAAATTTCCAAGATATGCTCTCGAGTTAGTTAAGGAAAACATGTATTCTAATCTTGGAGCCAGTCTTGTCAATGCTTGCTCTTCGATTTGAAGGCTATGGACGTTCTCATACTTACTATTAATATGAGCCGCATTATTATTGATAAATATTAAGATAATTGAGAAAAGACTAAAGTGAAAGCAACTACTCAACTAAAAAAATATTGAAAGTGTTGAAAATCTCAAAATGTATTGAAGTTGATGGAAGAATGGATAAGACATTGCAGAATAATTCAATTGTGGAGGAAAATAGACAGAAAACTATGCAAATACTAAGGGACCCGAACACAAACTTTTACAAAAAAAAAACCCATATGAAAGCGAATATTTGACGCATAGAATTTTTCTTGATAATGGCTCAACTGGTGATGTTCATGTAGAGCAAGTAGTTGATGTTTTGGTCTTTACATAATAATGAACTACCTTTCAAGCCCCGTTTAAAAACATGAATGGTTGCACAAAATGCCTTACAACATTCAGTAGTCCCCCGGGTAAATTATGTTCAAATGATTGTAATAATTTACCTCATATATCAGTTTCTACTAGCAATCCTTATGGTTCAATTTTAATAGATGAAATACGTTCTCTCAGTTATGACCAAAGACTCTTGCATGAATACGCAATAGGTATTTCTAAAGGTAAGGTTGACTCCAGATATGCCTGTTAGCAAATTGATCCTTTAAACCAAACGTAATGTTTAACTTTGGCTATCAGGCTCATGTGCTTATGGCTCGTGGTGTCCAAACATGAGGTCTGTTATGAATGGATAATGTTAAGAAATGAAAGAATTAAATGAGGTGGTAGAGAAAGATAAATGTATACATTAGAGCATTAATTTAAACATATGCACACACGTCTATATTTACATGGACATTAGCGGAGCGCATACAGACACATGCATATATGTGCGCACAATATGGAAATGTATCCATTACTATTTATAAGGCATGGAATGTCCGTATGAAAAGATTATTAGTCATATTTTCATCGGTCATTCATATCAAGTCAAGTATCATGTTTTATTTATGCTCTAAATCGAGACATTCATTTCAAACGCGTCCCTGTCACATCAAAGAATCTACTGTTGCTTTTTCATGACTGACCGTACTGCTTGTGCATTGATAATGGCTTGAATTTAAGTTTAAAGTGAAAAAGTTTAGTATCCTGGTGCTATTGTGCTTTAAACAGAAGCATTTATTTCGAAAGCGTCCATGTCATATCAAAGAACCTACTGTTGATTTTATGTCTGGCCTTTCGTAACACTGCCAGGGACATAAAGTAGCTCGTGTGAATGTTAATAAAAATCGGGCTAGCGGTTTTGGTGTACATTGGGAACGAACTCACACACTCATACAGACACATACAGACAATGTTTATATAATAGTACAGCCAACAAATGATATAGGTAGATAAGTTAAGCTTATCAAAATTGCTGGCTTTGTCCCAAAATGGCTCATTCTCAAAATGACGTCGAGGGAATCACTCGTATGGCTGAAACCATTACCAGTTATTATTTAGTTACTATTTATCTGTGCCTAAATCAAAACGTAGATTGCACGCATGTGGAATTCTCTTCCATTTGCCTGCTTCCCAGCTGACTACAATTTAGGTTTCTTCAAGTCAAACATAAACACATTCTTGATGAACCGCCCCCTTAAGTAATCCAATTCAACAAATGTCCATCACTAGCGATTCCTACTATATTATTCCATTCATTGCTGTACACTTTATAGCCCTTACCCTCGAGTGGCCTCAGGGCCTTGATAAGAGGGGACTCCTATGTAAAAAAAGATAATAATAAAAGTAACCGTCCAAAAAGCAAACATAGTGGATGAGTTCCTATCATGTATATGACATTAAAATTTGGTTACAATACTGTTAGAGTGTCGTAGACGAGATGTTGACTTGATGTATGGTTGATGAAAGTGTTGTGATTTGCCAGGAAAAGTTGGCTGTTGGGCAAGGTGTAGGAAAGAATATTACTAAGGTCGAGCAGCAGATTTCGAACCGAGAAATAAGAAACAAGCACGAAAAAAACACATCGAATCATGATGGTTAGAAGTTGAATGATGAGTTTTCGAAAACATTTTCGAACAAATCTGAATTCATAATCGTTCTTTAAAGTTTCGAATTGACTTTAAAACAAGCAAAAAAATTGGTTTATTTAAATCAAAGTTAAGTAAAATGGTTTGTAATTCATCTCATTAAGTCGGAGAGCTTCGGAAAGCTTTGACTGTCCTCAGGAAAAAAAGTTCCTAAATGCCGACAACATAAGACATAATCTATCTATAGAAATTCTGTATCATTACGGCCCCTTCACAAACCTCGATCAATGAATCATTTATATTAAACGTGCCAAAGCTTATTTGAGCGAACTTACTAGCTCTTTCAATAGAGATTTTTAAAGGAATTCTCATTGTCAGGAATATTATTTATTCATGTGATATTCAAAATGATTCGTACTGAAATTCGGAATGAATTTATGCCTCGAACCATAGAGAGATATCTGTTGCTCAGATAGTTAACAATGCTCCAGAAATTGTCGAATTTAATATGGTGACAGCTTGTCAAGAAGATTGAGAAACGACAGCTTGGAGACAAGAAGCCTTTTATGGATTCCGCTCAGCAAGAGTAGACAATTTTCCCCAAATAAAAACACTCTTTCTGGAATAAAGAAAAAAATCAAGTAAACAGTGCAATAAAATAGAACTTTCACTTCAAAACTTAACAACAAAGCTCGATTTGAATAAAACTGTTTTGATCCGCACAAAATGGCGAATTCTTTAATCGTTCATTGCTTGTATGGCCCGATCTCATTTTTTTCGACGATGTGTCTAAATTTTACTCAATGTTTCGGAGGAAAAAATTCATTACCTTCGGTTTACGACGAATGTATTAGTTTGCTGCTGCATGTATGAGTAAAAGAAAAAGAAATCCTACATATATTTTAATTGTATTTTAGACACAAGCATTCAATGTTCGTTTTTGTCTGTTCTGTGTACAAAATATTGGGTTTTCGAAAGAGTATAGGATCGAAACTTGTTAGTATGCCCATACGTACATTTACATGTATCAAAAATATTAATCTTTATAAATTCGAAATATCCTTAAAATTGTGGACTCAAGAGTCTTTCCTTTATTTGTATTCTTTGCTGATTTGGTTGGATTTTAAATTTAATATGCTACGCTTTGAAGAGATTGTGACAAATACAAAAGACGTGGAATCCCTTCAGGTTCACGCTATAATAACTTGAACCATTTCACCTTGGATGGTATTATAGTTTTGGATCTGATCCAGTGCTTGAAGAATGTTAGTTAGATTAAATGTCTGTACGGATCTGCTTTACAAACTGCAAATAGGTATCATTCCTTTTTGGACAAATAAATCTTGGAGCGGGGTTTTTAAGGTTAATAACTTGACATTCCTTCCCATTTTTAAAAAGAAATATTATATTCTATAGATTCTTTTCTTAATTACTGAGGACCATTTTACGAATAATCCTCAGTCGAATGTGGACTTAGGTTTCTTTTTAATATCTCGACTCAATTGGTATGGACATGGATTTGGATTTGTCGTCATATAATGTGGACAAAATTACAGTGTTTTTAAGAAAAATTATGAAGGAGGAGAACCACCATGCTGATCTATCTTGTGGTTGTGTCTTAAGTTCAGGCTATAATAACTTTAACCATTCCACATTTAATCGTATTATAGGTTTGGATCTGATCTAACGGTTAAAGAATTTTAGTTTGATTAAATATCCAGAAGGATGTGCTTGACACACTTCAAATAGTATGGAGTACTGCTGGAGCTTCAAAAAACAGCCTATCCTGCCTTGACAAAGTACAAAATGGACTTCGTGGCTTAGTGGGGGTCGCTCTCTTCTCTTCCATGCAACCTCTCTCTCACAGAAGAGACGTTGCGAGCCTGTCTTTGTTTTATCTTTATTTCCATGGCATGTGCTCGTCTGAGCTCCAATCTCTGGTCCTCCTCGCCAATCTTTCATGATAAACACCCGTCTAGCTAAAACCACTGTCAGTAATTTCCCCCACTCTTTATCTGTGCCCGAATCAAAACGTAGATTCCATGAACATAGCTTTTTTTCTGAGAAGTGCACGCCTGTGGAATTCTCTTCCGTTTACCTGCTTCTCACCTGACTACAAGTTGGACGTCTTCAAGTCCAAGATAAACAAATTCCTGATTAATCGCCCCTTAAGTAAGACGCTTTATCAAATATCCAATACCAACTATTACTACGATATTTTCCCATTGATGATTGTACACAAAATAACCCTTATCCCCGAGTGGCTTACGTGCCTTCATAAGTGGTGATCTCAATGTAAAAAAAAAAAAATAAATAAATAAATATTTATTTTTTTTTGGGGGGGGGTATTTGAAGAAGGCTACAAACCAGCGTGGCTCTCATTTTTTTATTCGCCCAGTCCACAAGTTACTTAACTGTTCAAACTACGTTGTTGATGGAGTATTGAATCATATCACATCATTTCCTGATTATTAGGGACTCTTTTGGTGGTAATCTTCAATCGAATGTTTTTTCCCGACTACATAGGTAAAGACAGCGACTCCACTTTGTACTTATATGATGAGGACAAAATTACCGTTTTAAAGAACCTGTTGTTATGAAAGAGAGGAGACACCATGTTGATCAGCCTTGTATTGAAAACAATATATTTTATGGGAAGTCAAGTTATATCCCTAAGTTTGGGATTCTAAAGAGAGAGATAGAATCTATTAAATATTGACTATATGTAGAATTTATACATTTTATGAAAAAAATTCACATTATTGAACCCATACATGTATTCCGGAAAGGCTTCCCAAACTATTATTGGATCCCCAATTTTTCTGCCATTAAATAATGAAAAGAAGTCACCACTAAAATCGATCATCTGCGTACCTTCAAGTATAAATCTATAATTTTTTTTACTTAAATGCCAGATATTTTATCTAGATTTTCAAATATCTATGCTGGACAGTACACTTATGATGAAGCATCTACTGTTCTATTTAATTATTTTTACGTTGACAACCTGGACGAAACCAGTAGTGATTTTGAGTCGCTTAGGTTTATATATCGTTCTGTTTGTGACCTGCTCAGAGAAGCAGGATTTTAATCGCAAACTTAGAAAGCTAAATCATTACTATTCGTAAATATGCAAAAAGAAACATTCTCGTAGGAGTTCAAATATGTATTATATCTAAATAAAACGTTTCTTAAAATGTGTCACCAATAGTCACTAATCCCGGTTTGTTCTTGGATGACGATGGTTTAATCGATCTTCGGGTTGTATTGAAGATTCTTATCAAGAGAAACACACAATCTTGTTGGAAAAGGTTAAGAAAACAAATAATTAATTGGAGAACATCTGGGTTGTTGCGATGTTGGTAAAAACTCGACCATGACCAGGTTGAGTTGAATAGGGTTGTGGGTTCCCCAATGAAAGCTATCTATAAAGGTAATCCAACATTATCCTGTATGTAAAATTTTTACGTTTATGCTTAACAGACTCTCAGTGGCCTACGCACATGAATTAATTTGTCCGTCTTTTATAGCGGGTTGGGGTGGATTTTACCGGTCACACGTGGATAAATTCTAAGTAATAAGAAGCAAAAATGTACATTTTGTTGTTTATTTGCAGAAGTATTTAGGCAGTGCATTTGCAATTGCTGCCAGGTATAGGATCATTTTTCTCGCATTTGCCGAATAAACGAATTTGTTTATACACATATTTAATCGGATAACGCCAACATTTTTTGGCCACAGGAATAGGATTATTAGAATTATTTCTTTCTGATTTATTCAAAGAACCCTTACGAAAGACGTCGGTTACTCACGTCAGCATTCCTTTAAATTGCGCTTGGAACAAGGGTGGATGGAAACGAATAACCTTGACGGTTAAACAGCGTTTTAACAAGAAATTGGAATATCAGTTCTTAGCAATCATTTCCAGTATTGAGAAAGCTGTTAGCGACAGACCCCTCACTTATATTGCTTCCTCTGACAAAGGTCTATATATTTTTACCCAAACTTCATTTTTCAAACTGGTTATAATTCACGTTTATTGCTGGGAAACCATGAAGTTAATGACCTCTGCCAAGATTCTCTATGTATTATCGAAGTGTTAGAATCTCTCCAATTTAAAGAAGACTTTGTGGAGAAATTCCGTAAAGTCTTGCTAATAATTCCTTTCCCTGGAAGAAAAGGACAGCAATATCATAAGTTATTGCACGAAAATCAGAACACGTGACAGACGACACGTAAACTTCCAGACAGCTGTTCAGATACCTTCCGGTGCAACTTGACCAGTCACTAGGTTTGGTAAGTTTTGACGTGTTTTTATTACCTTATCAAAACATATCAAAACATAACTTCACATCCCTTGTTTTATTCGACGGATAGGTAATATTAATATAAACATATAGAGAGATAGCGAGGCACACAGATATATTGATTAATAGATCGATAGATAAACTGATACATAGATAGATGTATCGATAATTAAATAAAATGTTAGATCGACAGATAACAAATAATTTACACTTCTGCACGGCCAACAATATAACTTTTAAAATTGTTGTTTTTTTTGTGTGTATTGCTATTTATATTAAAAACATGTTTTCTATGCATTTAAAAAGAAAATACAGCTTTGTTATATATGGGTCATAGAATTGCGTTCATCTCCAAAAGATTTAGCTAATTGGCATATTTTAAATATTCATTTTAATTAATTCCCTATAAGCTTTTTCGGTTCTCTTATTGGGGTGATCATCTGCAGTTAACTATTACGTGTAATTATATTCATCCAATCTCTGGTCCCCCCTCGCAAATCTTTCACGAAAAACACCCGTCTAGCTGAATCCACTGTGAAAAATTTCCCCCACTCTTTATCTGTGCCTAAATCAAAACGCGGATTCCATGAACAAAGCTTATTTCTTAGAACTGCACGCCTATGGAACTCTGTTCCGTCTGCCTGCTTCCCACCGGACTACAACTTGGATGTCTTCAAGTCCAACGTTAACAAATTCCTAATGAACCGCCCCTTTAAGTAAACACTTCATCAAATCTCCACACTAACGTAATGTACTTGCAATAACCCTTATCCCTGAGTGGCTTCCGGGCCTTGATAAGTGGTGATCACTGTGTAAAAAAAATGAAGATATTCTACATGATTAATACTTGCGTAAATATTTGCGTATAAAAGGGCAGAATAAACACAAACTCCTTTCTTTATATATTTATGTATGCATATATATATATATACATATATATATATACTAGGCGGAAAGTATATTATTATAATTGTTTATTTTTGAGAAAAACAAATACAGCCATTGAATTATAAGTGTTTTGCCATACTTATAGGTAAATGCGCACAGACCAGATACCATAATACTTAAAGTTAAATTGAAATTTTGATATATCTTTAATTAACGCGAAAAAACAAACAATTTGGACGCTGAAAACGAACACAGTAAAACAGTACGTTTTATTGTCAGGTTAATTGTTTATTAGTAACTCGAATAAAAAAAACATACTTCGGGGTTATTTATTCATGAAAGTATATTGAAATGTACAAAGGAATATAGAAGGATTTCTATGAGTCGTTCTGTTTAAAATTATTTTTGAAAAAAAATTTACGGTCATTGAATTATAAGTGGGTTGCCATACTTATAAGAAAATGTGCACTGAACAGATACCATAGTACTTAGTTAAATAAAAGTTTTGATATATCTTTTAATTTAAACGCTAAAAAGAATAGGAACGCTGAAAACGTACACAGTAAAACAATACGCAAATTTAAAAAATACATATTTGCGGGATTATTTATTTACGTTGGTAGTGCAGAAGAAAATGTATGAATGTTTTTTAAGAAAGGTGTTTTAAAAATGGAGAATCAATTACAAAAAAAAGCAAGGTGTTTGCTAAATCGCCGTTGTAAATCGCTCTTAAGCTTGTCAATAGGTTAAAGTAGATTTATCTGTAAGAAAATTGCGTTAAAATAACTTAAACGTAATACGGAAATGAACGACGTAAAAAAAATTAAAGGCGAAAAAAAAGCAATTGGGACGCGTAAAACGTACACAGTAAAACAATACGTTTTATTGTCGCGTTGATTATTTGTTTATGTACGCATGAGCAACTGCAAGTTCTAAACCGGATGTTGGGTTACAATACACGTTGCAAGGTCATTTGAGTTTTATAATTATACTAGACTACCCGTGACCCGTTGGGTCAGTATGTTATATTAGCTAAGGAATTAATGTATGAGCGTGACACTTGTGACGTAAAGAAAATAGTTTGTTTTTTTACATAACAGAAACATTTCTATGAAAGTATATTAAAATGAAAAATCACGGGCGGATCACCCAAATATGAAAAATCCCGAATAATTGCTCAAAAATCGAAAATTAAACATGATTTTCCTACTAATTGAACGCTGACAAAAGTTATTTAGCAGCAAAAACGCGCATGAACCTACCGATGAGAAAGATAAGAATGAAAAACCCATATTGGAAGCCTTCAACAAAGTTATACAAACTTAAAATCTAAAAAAAAAAATAATTATTAAAACCTGAAGCAAAAAATAAAACCTAAATAAATAAAATAAAATTAATATTGAAACAGATTAGTAAATGTGACAACAAATTCACCGTTCTCACGCAAATATTTTGTATATAGAAATGTAAACAAAAAATAAAAAAGGAAGGAAGAAAACGGACGGATAGAGAGTAGTAGTAGTAGTAGTAGTAGTAGTCTTGGCTTTACTACAATTGTTCTTATGTTTGTCAACGGGTTAAAGTTGTTTAGTGGCAAGAAAATAGCGATAGTATAGTTGTAATAAAGAATAGTTGCAAATCACCCCACTCTACCCATGTTAAATAATAATTTCAATATAATAACGTAAATATTTCAGTACGCAGGTCAAAATCTGCAAAAGAAGCGATTTGTGTTTATTTGTTCACGTTATTATGGGTTAATGTTTATGCGAGCATACACAACCGGATGTCGTAAACCGGAAAGTGGGTTACATCACTCGTTACAAGGTCATTTGAGTTTCATAATTATATATATATATATATATATATATATATATATATATATATGGAACAGATACAACGAGTATTTCCAAAGTTGTCGCAAAGGTGGTTTCTCGACCCTCTGCTAGAAGGTTACTTACGCCTGAAATATCCTGCAACTCAACAAGGCCACCATACGCCCATGTATGGAGTACTGTTGTCACATTTGGGCTGGTGCATCTGCTACTATTATCTCACTCCCGGAAATGGTTCAAAAGAGAGTCGGCATCCTGATAGGTTCATAACTCTCATTTAAGCTTTAACCTCTGTCCCATCGACGAAATGTGGCACCTCTGCCTGTTTTACAAGAATTTTAATGATGGATGCTCTGACGAACTACAAGCCCTCGTACCGCTTCGACGTAAATAACCTTGAGAAACCTTACTCGCAGCCAAGTCCCAACCTACATAGTAGAGATCCCTAGGTCTAAGAAAGCCTTCCACTTTCTTTCCCAGAACTGCTAAACTTTGGAATTTTGTTTTCTAAGTCCCTGCTTCCCCAACTGTATTGACATGCAGAAGTTCAAATGTAATGTAAACAGACATCTTGCTGCTCAACTCTCTACATAGTATCTTTGCAACTTATGTCCGTTATAGTAGCCACCTACATCAAACTTGCACTTTGCCTTGGTAGGGGTGACAATGGAATAAAGAAATAAAAAAATAATGAAACTTTCATGATCCAAGCAAGCAAATTTAGAATGACGTCCGCAGCATGGCGTAGGGAGATGGAAAAATTGACGAAAGCAACAACGCAATTTCGTAAAAGTAATAAAAATGAGAGCATTGCCAAGGCTGCTGCAAAGAAGGTGGGAGCCCTCTACCGTACTAGAAAACTACTTACGCCTGACAGTATCCTATACCTCTATAAGGCCACAATTCGCCCATGTATGGAGTACTGTTGTCACATCTGGGCTGGTGCATCTGCTGCTTGTCCCTCGCTCCTGGACAGGGTTCAAAAGAGAGTCGCCAACCTGATAGGTCCTGAGCTGTCATCTAGGCTTCAGCCTCTGTTCCATCGACGAGATATTGCATCCCTCTGCCTGTTCTACAAATACTTTAATGGTGAATGCTCTGACGAACTGCAAACACTTGCACCTCCCCGACGTAACTACCCCCGAAAAACCCAACAAGCTACTGAGTCTCATCCCTTTACAGTAGAGATCCCTAGGTGCAAGAAAGCCTTTTACTCCAATAGTTTCGTCCCTAGTACTGCAGGTCTTTGGAACTCCCTTCCGGGATTCTGCTTTCCCAACTGCACTGATATGCAGAAGTTCAACTGTAATGTTAACAAGCATCTTTCTACTCATCTCCCTTCATAATGACCCCGCTAATTAAGTCCCAGATAGTAGTCCCCTGCTTTAAAGTGGCACTGTGCCTTGTTTGGGGTGAAAATTGAATTTAAAAAAACCAAATACAACAAAAAGGAAACTTTTATCAACTCCTCCCCAAATGTAAAAACAGAATTCCATTTTATGATGATCTTGTACTGAAAGAGTATTGTATCGGACGTAAAATAATTTCAGAAGCTGTAGGATGGTCCCAAATTTTACCATCAACGAATCTAATGCATTTTAACAATTTCAGGTAAAAACTAAGGTCTGTACTAGAAATTTGTAAAAACAGCTTTTTTTTTACATAGGCATCACCACATTATCAAGGCCTATCAAGGTTAAAGAGTGTACAGTAGAAATTGGACAATATAGTAATCATTAGTAATGAAAATTTGGAAAATTTGATAACTTATATGGAACGGCTCATCAAGAACTTATTTACGTTAGACTTGAACACAACCATATTGTAGCCAGCCGGAAAGCGGGAAAACGGAAGACAATTCCACAGGCGTGCAGTTCTAAGAAAGAAGCTTTGTTCATGGAATCTACGTTTAGGTTTAGGCACAGATAAAGAGTGGAGGGAATTATTGATAGTGTTTACAGCTAGACGAGTGTTCCTTGTGAAAGTTTGGCGAGGGGGGACCATAGATTGAAGCTCAGTCGAACACTTTCCATGAAAATAACGATACATCAGAGACAAACTCGCAACATCTATTCTGTGAGATAGAGGTTGCAAGGAAGAGAAAAGGACATCTCCTACAAGGCTACGAAGGCAGGCCAAGTCCTTTCTAGCAGCTCCTGCCCAGACGTGGCAACTGTATTCCATCCTTGGACGTACCTGGCTCTTATATAGATAGAGAATAGCATCAGCAGTGAGATATCTACCGGATCGATAGAAAGATCCCACCATTTTTCCAGCGGCCTTGGCAACAGATTTGATGTACGTGTTCAATTTAAGATCAGGAGTAATGGTCAAGCTTGCTTCCTTAAAACGAGAAGCGTTCATTTCAGTTAGGACCAAGCAGAGATCGGGACGTAGGTGGTGAAAATATAAATGTTTTGATTTAGAAAAATTTAAGATAATTCGCCATTTCTATCCCATCTTTAAATATTCTAAATGGCGGAAAAGAGAGAACAAGAAAGAGCTTCGTTTTTATCGACTGGATGTGTTTTAATATGAAGTAAAGTCAACTGCATCCATGTCGACAAATGACTGTAGAGTAAGATTCGGGAGATCAATGATGAAGATCAGGAAGAGATGGAAATAACGTTTACTAGACTGTTTAAGAACACGAAGACGGCGAAGATGGACGAAAGCTTAAAAGAAAAGGGATTCCCGCAACGTGTCACCTTTTTTTTTTTTTTTTTTACAAAGGCATCACCATATTATCAAGGCCCAGAGGCCACTCAAGGATAAGGGTTAAAGAGTGTACAGTAGAAATTGGTCAATATAGTAATCATTAGTAATGAAAATTTGGAAAATTTAATAACCTATATGGAACGGCTCATCAAGAACTTATTTACTTTAGACTTGAACACAACCATATTGTAGTCAGCCGGAAAGCAGGAAAACGGAAGACAATTCCACAGGCGTGCAGTTCTAAGAAAGAAGCTTTGTTCATGGAATCTACGTTTAGGTTTAGGCACAGATAAAGAGTGGGGGGAATTATTGATAGTGTTTTCAGCTAGACGTGTGTTTCTTGTGAAAGTTTGGCAAAATTGTTGCAACACTTAAAAGATACTTGAATTACTAAAATGAAAATAAGTGGAATCGTTTTAAATTTACTTTTGTTAATTTCAAGTTGTGACTTTCAAAATAGCATGACATTGTCTTTCTTTCTTTTTCTTCTTTCTTTTCTTTTTCTCTTCTTTCTTTTCTGTTCTTTCTTTTACTACTTCTTTTTTTACATTTATTTCTCTCTTTTTCTTCTATCGATCTTTTATCTTTTTCGTCGTCTATATCTTCTTATAACACGATCAGCCGATCCCTGGCGTGCGACCGGCGTCACGTGTTACACAAAATGTCTTAGAAACGATCCCATGAAGATGTGACGATGGGCGAGTCAATAGGGTCTGAATATCAATAAGATGTTGAATGTGGGCGTGTGGCTCCTTCATTCTCTCAAGATGAGCTCTTCACCCTGGTGACGTTCTGGTGTAAATCTTCCTTCCTCATCTTCAGGACCGCTTCGTTGTTTAATGGAGAGATTTATGGCAGGCACAAGAAAACACACAGCACGACACAATCGCGATATACGAGAAATACAATAAACTATTCCATAAAATGTGTCCAATAAATACCCAAAGACAATTTACACTTCATAGTGTAGTATCTGTTCTTCAGATGCTGCACTTCTATTTCTTGTTCTCTTTTGGTGGAGGAGAAATCCTTCACGACTGAGACAATTTTTATTTTTGTACCTTTTCTCTACGTTAAAAAACGACCCTGGTGTCTAACTCTGTCCCGTGGGGAGGCATAGTAAATAGGTACATAACCAAACTAATGATGAGAGGGGGGTTGGGCTCTCATTTAAAAAAGGGAACAAAATACATGCTCACCTCATGCTGTCCGGACGAAAAAAGAGGCCGATAGAGGAAAGGCAATTCTGGGGTTGTATTTCTGCGTATCCTTCCGCCTACGGTCAAATTATCACCTGACCATGCAGGGGGAGGCTGCATAAGAAACTACCAACCGTGGCACCGAGATATGTTGTCACATTCTCCTTATCCTTCTTCTTCTTCTTCTTCTTCTTCTTATTATTATTATTACTATTATCATTATTATCCTTTTACCGCTTATCTTCTTCCTTTTCTTCTTCTCTTTATACTTGTTTTTCCTTCTATTTCTTTCTCTTCAGTTCCTTCTTGTTTTCCTTCTTTTATCTATCTATCTATATATCTATCTATCTCTCTCTCTCTCTCTCTCTATATATATATATATATATATATATATATAGATATATATAAGTGAAAGTGTCTGTCTGTGTGCTTGTGTGTCTGTGTGTCTGTGTACATTTCCCTTCGCAATAACTCTGTCAATATTTAGTCTACAGACTCGAAATTTTATATACAGGGTACTGAGATTAGGGAAAATGTATATCATCGGTATTTGGCCAGAAATTTGGCGATTAAGTGGTCAAAGTTCAACGATTCGACCTTTGAGAACTCAACGAAACTCCTCCGACAATTTTGGGTATAGGTTCCTTGGACATGGATCTAACTTAATAACTTGATTTGAGCTATAAACAATAAATCTTAAGGGGTCATAATAGGGGCTAAAGTTTAAAAAAATTAACCTCTGCGGTCTCTTCCAAATTACTCAGACAATTTCTGGTCTAAATATTTGAAATTATACATAAAGGGTATTCAGAGATTGCGCAAGCCTTTTCATCAGTTTGGATCGAAAATTTTTAGTTACCAATATATAAATGTATGTATGTATGTATGTTTGCATGTCTACCTTAAACTTTCAATAGAGGCGACGGATTTTACCAAGATCAGTATCGTTTTAAGTTTGATCTTTCGTACGACAAATATCGAAAAATTGGCTAAAAACATTAATATATTCCCCTTCAACTATGCACTTTTCTACAGGGGGTCACTTTTTCGCCGATATTTTTTAAAGTTATCCTCTCCTATAGATTGTCTAGCCTTAATTTTTTAAAAAAAATGTCGCTTCCGGTTTGGCGGTGGTCGTAACAGCATAACCGTTAGGTTTTACCCCGTTCTTTTCCTCCTTTGCGGTACGGGTTCGAGCCTGCCTTCCTACTACTACTTTTTTTTTTTGCTCAACATACACATCCAAACACACGGGCAAGCCGGGCGCCCATGCTAGTATATCTATAAAAGTGAACGTGTCTGTCTGTCTGTGTACATTTTCCTTCGCAATAACTCTGTTACGTTTCAGTCTACAGACTCGAAATTTGATATACATGGTACTGAGATTTGGGAAAATGTATATCATCGGTTTTCAGCCAGAAAACTGGCGATTAAGGGGTCAAAGTTCAGCGATTTCACCTTTGAGAACTCTTCCAAACTTCTCCGACAATTTTGGGTCTAAACACTAGAAATTTTAGATATAGATTCCTTGGACATGGATCTAACTTAATAACTTGATTTGAGCCCCAAAACAATAAATTTAAAGGGGTCATAATAGGAGTCAAATTAAAAAAAAATTGACCGTTTTTTTTGTTGCTCAGCATACACCTTAAAACACCCGGGCAACGCCGGTCACACATGCTAGTATATCTATAAAAGTGAACGTATCGGTGTGTCTGTCTGTGTGTCTGTCTGTGTCCATTTCCGTACTCAATAACTCTGTCAATCTTTAGTCTACGTACTCTAAATTTGATATACACGGTAATGATATTTAGTAACAACTTTGTGATCGGTTTTCGGCCAGAAATTTGGCTGTTACGGGGTCAAAGTTCAAGGATTTGACCTTTGAGAACTCTACCAAACTCCTCCGACAATTTCAGGTCTAAACGCTTGAAATTTTACATATAGGTTCCTTGGACATGGATCTAACTTACTAACCTGATTTGAGCCCAAAACAATAAATGTTAAGGGGTCATAATAGGGGTCAAATTAAAAAAAAAATACTTTTTTTATTTTTAGCTTAGCATACACCTCCAAACACCCGGACAACGCCGGGCACCCATTCCAGTTTCTTATATTCCTTCTTCTTTTTCTTCTACTACTTTTCTCTTCGTTCTTCTTTTCAACTCCCTCTTTCAGTTTATATTTTTCTTATTCTTCTGCATTTTTTCCTCCTCTCTTTTCTTCTCATGCTTCTCCCCTATCTTTAATCTTATTAATTATGTTATTATTATTATTTTTGGATCACAAGGAGCTTTCACGCAGGTGATCAAATGTGCTCCCTGTAAGCTGGGTGACAATAAGCCTCCCAAGGTCTGCAGTACTCTCCATCTATTTTGATAACATTTGCAAAGAAATTTGCATTATCGCACCAGTTGCTTGCCATTGATTTCTCGTTGGCAGCGACTATTGGTCTTCACTGGGATTTGAGTGGCAATAAGCCCTCACAAGATACCAGTTCTGTTCGCACTGATCCGGCGGAGGCCTGGTCAGTTCATCGGTATTTCCTTCTTCCTTAACTCTTTTTGGGGAGGGGCGTAAATATGGCAATTGGAGGATGGAGGTGGGATTGGGTTAGAGAACTTATGTGGCTTCAATGTTCTTGTTTCCATGTAGTGTTTCATGTTTTGCCTTTGCAGCAGTTTGTCTAACCCGCGCTTGTTGTTCCTGTCTGTTAGTTTCCACATTGAAGAGTTTTTGTTAATATTTCAGCTGTTTTCATTATTGTTGTTCGTTGTATTTTAACAGTCATTCCTTTGATTCCAATTTCTCCCATTTTTTTCAAAGTTTTTCGGGATTGTTCCTATTGATCCTTCTATTATAGGTATTTTTTTTCTCCATCTTCCACATTCCTCTCAGCTCTCGGATTAGCTCTGTATATTTACCGTGTGGTCAGCTAAAACAGCAAATCTACGATTTAACAAGATTTTTCTTTCTTGTAAATTATTCCGACATCAGTTCCTCTTGCTTGGATGGGTTTATCAGTTTGTATTCCATTGTCCCATAGAACTTTGTGATTCTCCTTTTCAAGTACTGTTGCCGGCTTATGTTTATACCACTTGTCTGTGCGCTCGATATGCAGTTGTTTTGGGATGAGAGAGTGAAAGAGTGAATGAGGTCAGGGGGTGCGAGGAGAGCGGAAGAAAGAGAGGGAGAGAACAAGGGGGAAAGTTGGGAGGGGCGCTTGGTATGTTGATAATGTTTTAGTTTGAGGGTTTAAGGAACTTGTGGGGGAGGGTCTGAGAAGTTCATTTCTGGTGTGGCTGAGGGCATAGGGATACATGGAGGGGAAGGGGAATTCGAGTCTTAATGTTAAAGTTTTTATGCGTCTCGTTGGCGAGATGATTTCTTGGTAAGTATGTCTTGACCTGTTGGGTGTTCGCTTATGTTTGGAACCCGGGGGGGGGGCTATGATTCGGTTTATTTAGTTTTATTTTTTATTTTGTTGTTAATTGTTTGGAGAGGGTTAGTTAGCGGTCGCGGACACGGGTACACATATGCGCACGTACACACATATATACTTAAAAGAAACGTTCACATGTACATATATATATATATATATATATATATATATATATATATATATATATATGTGTGTGTGTGTGTGTGTGTGTGTGAGTGTGTGCGTGCGTGTGTGTGTATGTGTGTGTATATATATTCATAAGTTTTTAATTCCGGTTTCAATTCAAGCTAATGTAACGCACTCATATGGATTTATATATATTTTTATTTGCAATCGCAACTTTATAGCATACAAAAATCGATAGAAAATTAACTCTATAATAATAATAATAATATACGGAATGTGCGAGAATAAAAATTTTACAACCGGGCTTTATCGGGCGTCCGTGCTAGCTTAGATAAATACTTTTGCAGTTTTAACAAAAAAAGCTACAATAATATAAGAGCGTCTCCATTTACACTGAAAATCTACAGGATGCCAACTTCAATATAGTACATATGAATGAATCCCCTGTGGAATTTCCACAGGTACCGCTAGTTTTTTTTTTATTATTATTATTATTATTATTATTATTATTATTATTATTATTATTATTATTATTATTATCTCTTTTCTTCTTTTTTCTTTTTTATTTTCCTGCTTCTTCTACTTTCATGCAAGCAGGATTCCAATGGTAAGTCTTCAAAACTTACGCTTACATGGCTAAGGGCATACCCTCTAAAGTTATATCTGAAGAGTTTCATACGAAAACATTTGTAATAGCCTATTATTTTACTGACATTATAGGTGAACAAATATAACAGATACATATGAGTGTCGAGGGTAGACGCGTATATCATCGACAATGATAAGTAAGCGTGCAGTTCTCGCTTCAGATAAAGAACCGTTCAATTTAGTTCAACCTTTTGCGAAATATAGCTTTTCCTTTGCCACTCAGCATCCAAAGTGGAATAGAGAACTTTCTGTTTTATGCTCTTCCTATTCAGACATTCTCTTGTTGGCGTCAAATCACACGAATATATTTCTTCGCAAAAAAGGAAAAGACGAAGAACGTTTTTGTTCAGATATTTGTTATGTTATTCGTGAGAAAGATGAATGGCCGTTCGAATCGTGGCACAATGTATAAAGATGTTCTTTCCCCCATGTTATATGCGTGAGAACGCGACTTGCACGTAGCACCAGCATCTTCTTTATCAGATGCGTGTCTCTCTTCCAAGTCGAATTTATTCTTTAGTAAACCAGTTTCCTTCCGGTATCGTTTCGAAATATATTCTGTTTCCGTATAAATCTCTCTTAGAGGAAGAATTCTCTTCTGTTGCGTTCTTTAACGCGACCTCGCTAAGCGATAAGAGTTTCTTTCTCTTTTCTTTCTTGTTTTTTTTTCTCCTTCAAGTTTATTGCTAAACATTTGAGATAATGGTTAATATTTCGTACTATTTAGATTATTCGGACTACTATTCTCGCTATTTGTATTATTTCGATTCATCGAACTACTATTCTCATCTTGAGTGTGATTTTCACAACGTTTTGGTCAATGTAGAGTGAATTTCATCAGGTTTATTTACTTTTTGGGGGTATCATGATCTTGTTCTGTCAACCATGATTAAATAAAGGTCCTAAGTAATTTGCAATTGTATTTTTCGGTTGCTCACACTGTGAATTAAACCTTAAACCTTCAAGAGAATAACACTTTTACAATCGATTTTTTTAAGTTCACTAACCACTGCGCCACAGATCTAAATCCTCGAGTTCGACAGAAACGTTCCCAACTTCAACACTAGACACCTGAAGAAGGTCGGAGGTTACATTGCTCGAAACGTTGTGAAAATAACACCACAAAAATAAAAACATTAGTCCGATGAATCGAAATAATACGATGAACAAATCGTATCTCAAAAATTCAGAAAATATTATTCGTGCAACGTTTTCGGTCGCATTTAAACCATCTGTTATGTTGAAATCAGTAATTTTTCTGTCATACTTAGCAAGCCGCACTGAATTAAGAACGGGATTCTTTTATTTAATGTAAGGAGATAGCTCTGCGTAAAAGTAAGTGCCAATTGTATTCTTGAGTATCGACAACATGGAGGATTGTGTAGTTTACAACTGCATTTGCGGACAGTTTTAGTATGAATTTTAGCAGCCTTAAATCGATCATTGTTTTTAGAAGTACATTCACAGTGCTTTTCAATATTTATTTGTACACACACACACACACACACACACACGCACACACACACATATATATATATATATATATATATATATATATATATATATATATATATATATATATATATATATATATATCAAGCAAATATTATTAAATGAAACGGAGACACTTCGCTTTATGATTCTTTTTTTTTAATTTTTCAATTTTCTGTAAAATCTTTTTATTGTATCAAAATCAAAAAATATTAATAAAAGTGCCATAGTAGTTGCTGTCACGAGCGCTTTCGATTCGTTCACGAATCATCTTCAGGTGTTGAAGTAAAAGTGCGAAGAAGCGAAAATGAGAATTAAAAGTGACAACTAAAATATACAGCAAACGGCTTTAGATGATAACTTATACAGAGTCGATGAAAAGTCGATTAAAAATATAGGTCGATTAAAAATTAAATTTAAATTATCGATCACATTACTAAATATTAACGTAGCTCTAGGATATTTGTCTATCGAGCTTATTATATATCTGAATTACAACGAGCACTCTTTTATTGTGTTTTAATTAAATTAGTAATTTTACTATCACATTAAAATACACTCTGCTCATTAGACTACTGTTCTAATCCCCTTTAAATTTATATATATATATATATATATATATATACAATAAAAAAGAAACATTTTCGTTTTATTTTGAAAGACTTTTTTATTCCTACATGTCAACACAGTTTTGTATATATATATATATATATATATATATATATATATATATATATATATATATAATTATTTCCACAGAGAAACAACGTCGCAGCTGACATTGACTATGACAGTCGACAAACCGGAAGTCCAACACTCGAGTTCCCTCATTTGGGTTTATCAGTTAGACATATCTGAATTTGAGATTCGAAACACGAGCCACTTGCATGCGAGGCGAGTATTCTGCCACATGAGCAAACGGGCCACACACATGAAAGGCCATTAACTAACACAGATCAAGTTAACCGCGGCGAAATCTGTTTGCCTGTTTGCTCTTTTCTTAGTTACACCCATGTCCTTGCATGGTTCTTTTCTCTTGTTAGTCTGAAAATCGTCCATATAACACTATCTCTTCTCACTTTTATTTTCTTATCTTTTTGTCTCTGGTTTCATCGTTTTCTGTATTTTTGCTTTTGCTGGTCATCAATCTTTCTGTTTTTGGATGTGTACGTTTTCAAGTTTTTTTCTGGTTTCTACACAGTCTTCTATGTTCATAAGTCAACTTCGTTCTTCGCTAATTTTCACGTAAAGTCAGCCAATATTATCTTTTGCATGTAATACATCGTGCATTGCCATTGATTCCCTAATCCTGGGATCAAGCTGTCTACGTTCTTTACTCTATCCTATGAACAGTCCGGAGTACCTTATTAGCAATACTGCCCAGGTGTTTATTCCTTTAGTTTAATTGCTACTATATAGCTTTGTTTCAAAAAGGTTCCCCATTCTTCATAGATATTCTTTTTCCTACCTTAGCTATCGTTTAGGCAAATCTAAATGTACCTGCTTTCAGTATCCCTAGATATTGGTAAGCGCCATTTTTATTGAGCGCTCTAATCCTTTCTAGGTTGAGGGTGTCATACCTACATTTTTTTCATTTTTAATTTCATTTTTCTCCATTCCAAATACATTCCGAATTCCATTCCAATATGCTGGCACAATTAAGATTGTGTTTATAAATTTTTCTAGTTTCTTTGGTTTTTTTTTTTTTTTTTTTTTTTGCTTTTACCAAATATCTTCAAGTCATTCAGATACATGTGGTGGTTTATTCATAATTCTGTAGCTATTCATTTTAATCCAACCTTACATTTCCTTAGTATGTAATTTAGTAGCATCATGGATATGATTATTATTATCATGCGTATAAAGACATCTACATATTAATACGATAGCTTTTGTGTAATTTTATGTCACGCATGTACCTTTTTTATTTGAGTGACTGTCGTGTAATTGTTACAAGTCTGAAACACAAACAGGACGTCTTTGCTGTTGCATCCATCGCCAAACAAAAAAAAAAAGTGAAAGATTAATGTTTTAAGCCAATTTTTCGATATTTGTCGTCCGAAGGATCGATCTTCAAAACCATACCGATTCACTGAAACTCTGTCGCAACTGTCGAAAGTTATAGGCAAACATACAAACATACATACATACATTTAAACAGACAGGTGATATTTATATAATAGATATAGATTACCTTCCCTATATTGTAGTAATTAATTTCACCATGACTTTTTCATAAGTTTTGGTTCTGAATGAACTCTGTTCATTCATATATATATATATATATATATATATATATATATATATATATATATATCTTCATAAGTTTTGGTTCGGTTTTGATTGAAGCCAATGCACCCAAGTCATATGTATATATATATATATATATATATATATATATATATATATGTGTGTGTGTGTGTGTGTGTGTGTGTGTTATTATTGCAGTCATAACTTTTTACTTTATAAGAATTGATAGAAAATTGACTCTGTAATCATATATACGAACTCTGCATAAATAAAACACCATGTTCAAGCGGATTTTATGACCGGGGTGCACCGGGCGTCCCTGCTAGCTTAGAGAAATACTTTTGCAGTTTTAACAAAATGACTACAATAATATTCGGGCGTGTCTGTTTACCTTGAACATCCACAGAATGCCAACGCTAACAGGAAACATGAGTTGGAACAATTACATGTAGAGTGTCGCCAGGACTGCTGCGAAGAAGGTAGGTTCTCTCTACCGTGCTAGAAATATACTAACGCCCGAAAGTATTCTGTACCTCTATAAGGCAACCATTCGCCCTTGTATGGAGTATTGTTGTCATATTTAAGCTGGTGCATCTACCACTAGTCTCTCGCTCCTAGACAAGGTTCAGAAGAGAGCCGCCAATCTGATAGGTCCTGAACTGTCATCTAAACTTCAGCCTCTGTCCCATCGACGAAATGTTGCATCCCTCTACCTGTTTTACAAGTACTTCAACGGTGAATGCTCTGACGAAGTGCAAGCACTTCTACCCTTCGACGTAAATACCCCCGACAAACCCGACAAGCAGCTAAATCCCACCCCTTCACAGTAGAGATACCTAGATGTAAGAGAGCCTTCTACTCCAGTAGTTCCTTTCCCCAAATCGCTAGACTTTGGAATTCCCTTCCGGATCCCTGCTTCCCCAACGGTACTGACATGCAGAAGTTCAAGTGCAACGTGACCCGTTATCTTGCTGATCAACTCACTACACAGTACCCCTGATGCCTATGTCCTGATAGTAGCCCCCTACAACAAAGTGGAAATGTGCCTTGTTTGGGGTAAAATATAATAAGAAATATATATATATATATATTTATATATATATATATATATATATATATATATATATATATATATATATATATATATATATATATTACATATAAAAGAGTTCGCTGTGGAATTTTCACAGGTCACAGTTATAATAATATTATTATTATTGGCTCACATGGAGCTTTCACACAAGTCAACAAACGATCTTATTGGAAACCTGTGGTGTTCTCTGGAAGCTGAGTGACAATAAGTCTTCCCAGACGTCCAGCTCTCTCTACCTCCTTCGATAGCATTTGCAAATGAATTTGCATTATCGCAACAGCGGCTTACAATTGATTTACAGCTGGTAGTGGCCATTGGTTTATACTGGAATTTTAGTGACACTCAGCCTCCCCAAGGTCGCAGTTCTGTTTGCGCTTGTTCAGCCAAGGTCTGATTGGCGCTCGCTCCTCGGTCTTTCAGTCCTTAGTGACCCTTCTCGGCCCTTTGTTATCATTTTTTTTTGGGGGGGGCGGTGATGAAACGATGGGGGGATGCATGATGGGGGTGTAGAACTTGTAAATATGTAGTTTCGGTGTTCTTCATTTCCTATAATGCTTATTCGTTATATTGTCTTGTATTATTCTCCGCATTCAAGGGTTTCCTTAATATTTCAATCGTTTGCATTTACTTTTGCAGTTATTCCTCTGATTCCAATTTCTGACATTCATTTTTCGAAGTTTTTCGGAATTGTTCCTAGTGCTGCTACAATTATCGGTACTATTTTGATTTTCTTCATCATCCAAATCCCTTTTAACTCTCTGGCTAGCTCTGTGTATTTGCTTCGTTTCTCCTTTTCTTTCATACTCACCCTGTGGTCAGCTGGGACTGCAAAGTCTTAGGTTTGACAGGATTTTTCTTTCTTGTTAATTATTACGACATTTGGTCTTCTTGCTTGGATGGATTTGTCCGTCTGTATGTCCATGCTCCATAAGATTTTGTGGTTCTCGTTTTCGAGTGTTGTTGCGGGTTTATTATTATTATTATTATTATTATTTTTATTATTATTATTTTAGTTATTATTATTACGTTATTATTATTAGTAGTAGTTTAATTATTCGTCTTATTGTTATTATAATTATTTTGTTATAAGTATCATTATTATTATATTTATAATTATAATTTTTGTTATTATTATTATTATTACAATTATAATTCTTGTTATAATCATCATTTTATTATTATTACTATTTTATTATTATTGTTATTGTTGTTATTATTATTATCATTATTATTATAATTATTGTTATTATTATTATTATTGTAATTATTGTTGTTGCTGTTATTATTTTTATTATTGCTGTTATTATTGTTATTATTGTTGTTTTTATTGTAATTGCTGTATTTCCCGTTGTTGTCCCTGTCATTTATATTTTTGTTATTGTTGTTGTTATTGTTGGTGTTGCTGTTGCTATTTTCCTTTGTAATGATTGGTGTTGTTATTGTTGTTGTTATTGCTGTTGTTATTGTTGTTGTTATTATTCTTGTTTATATTGTTGTTGTTATTGTTGCTGTTATGGTGTGTGTTGGTGCTATTGATATTGTTGTTTATATTGTTGTTGTTATTGTTGTTGTTGTTGTTATTGTTGTCGTTATGGTTGGTGTTGTTGATATTGTTGTTGTTATTGTTGTTGTTTATATTGTTGTTGCTGTTATTATTGTTATTATTGTTGTTGTTTTTATTGTTGTTGTTACTGTTGTTTTTATTGCTGTTGTTTATATTGTTGATGTTATTGTTGTTATGACTGGTGTTGGTGTTGTTGTTATTGTTGTTGTTATTGTTGTTGTTATTGTTGTTGTTGTTTATATTGTTGTTATTGTTGTTGTTATTGTTGTTGTTATGGCTGGTGTTGGTGTTGTAATTGTTGTTGTTATTGTTCTTGTTATGGTTGTTGTTTATATTGTTGTTGTTATCGTTGTTATTGTTGTTGTTTATCTTGTTGTTTTTATTGTTGTTGTTATTATTGTTGTTTATATTGTTGTTGTTTTTATTGTTGTTGTTATGGTTGGTGTTGTTGTCATTGTTGTTGTTTATATTGTTTTTGTTATTGTTGTTGTTATGGTTGGTGTTGGTGTTGTTATTGTTGTTGTTATTTTTTTTGTTTATATTGTTGTTATTGTTGTTGTTATTATTTTTTGTTTATATTGTTGTTGTTATTGTTGTTGTTATTGTTGTTGTTATTATTTTTTGTTTATATTGTTGTTGTTATCGTTGTTGTTATTATTATTGTTGTTTATATTGTTGTTGTTTATATTGTTGTTATTATTGTTGCTGTTATTATTGTTTTTGTTATTATTGTTGTTGTTATTTCTGTTGTTATTGTTGTTATTGTTGTTGTTACTCTTTTATCTATTGCGTTTCTTTTCTTTTTCTTTTTATCTTACATTTTTCTATGCACTCTGTAGTTTCCTTTCTTTCTTTTATTTTTTATTCTTTTTCTTTTTTTTTCGTTTTTCCTATTTTTGCTCTTTTCTATTTCTTTTTGTTATTGTTCTTCGTATCTCGCTAATGTTCCTTTTATCTTTTTCTTTCTCTTTTTCTTTCTGTTTTCTCTTCCTGATTTTTTTTTCTTAGTCTATTTTCCTTTTATCTGCTTATACCGTGCTTTTCATTCAAATATATTTTCTTTTTTTCTTCTTCTCTTTTTTCTTCTTTTTTTTCTTTCATTCGCCTTCTGTTCCGCTTTCTTCTTTTCATTATGATAATTATTATTAATATGGCTCCTTTCTTGCTTGTTCTTGTGTTTGTTATTGTTGTTGGTCTTTTGTCTCTCATTTATATTTGTTTTTCATCATCCGTTCCCACTACTTCCGACTCATCTTTTATTCTTTATTTCCTTCTCACCCCCCCCACTCTGCTCGGCCTTTCTCCGCATGCTTTTTTGTTGTTTCTTCTTTGTTCAAACTTTATCATGACTCACGATCTATGTCCCTCTTTCTGCGAGTGGCACACGGCCACCGGCAAATTGAAGAAGCACTTCGCAGCAATCTCGTGCACCAATCACCATTCACACGAAAGCACTTGATTCTCATACAATCAAGTGTTTCTTAAATACAAGAAACTGATAACTCTACTCTCAAGGATCGCGCACGTGCTTTCCATGCGTATAGACTGGCGCTCTCATGCTATCTCCAGGCATTAGAACGTTCATGCGATGCATTTCCGGTACAAGAAAAACAACACAATTAAGACATTGAACTTACAAAACTAATATGCACTGATGGTGCGTTATAAAACTTCAGTCAAATAACAATTTCTATCGTAATATATAAATCTAAAAAAGGTTCCCAACCTCCGTACCGTGACATACTAGTGTGCCGTGTAATGGTTACTGATATGCCTCTAATGGTTTATAGGTGGAAGTAACAATGTAATGTAGCGATGATGCTAGGATATAACGCGCGCGAAGTGTAGTCACCCGTGCGTAAAAAAAAAGACTACAGAAAAAAAAACCGATCACGAAGAAAACACGATAACGTTCGAGATCTCCTGAAAGACGTTAAGAACGGTCTAAATAACGGAGGTTACTTCACAGCCGTGCCAATAGGAAAATAAATACTACAAACAACAAGCGAGTTGAAGTTATTTCCTATTATTTGTCTTGGTGTTCTTTGCGACTGAAACTTAGAACAACGTGTGTTGGTCCCCGTGCAACTTCACAACAATTGTTACAGCTGCTAAACAGTCTTCTACTGAACGATATTTTGTAATTTTTGGAATTTATACCAACTCTGGCATAACATGTAATTGCGTAATAATGTTTTCCCCTGAAATGCCTTTGTTCGAAAATACAATAGACTATAGTAAAGCTGCACCGAGTCATGTTGCCACATCCGGGCAACAGCTGCTCAAAACATCGTATTCTATTTTTTACAGAGTTCCAAACCGACTTCGTAACCTAATAGGTAATTCCATTTCCTCTTCCCTACAATGTCTTCCGCACATAAAGGACGCTACAAGCCTGTCTATGCGTTATGTAGATGACACGTGCTCCTCTGATCTCCAACCTACTGCACCCTCTAGCCAAGTGTTCATAAAACAAACTTTTCTAGCTAAAATCAATATCAATACTTTCCCCCACACTTAATCGGTGTCTAAACCTAAATGTAGATTTTATGAACAAACTTTATTACCTAGAAATGCTCACATGTAGAAATTTGTTTCGCTGGCTTGTTTTCAATCTGAGGACAATATGGCCGTCTTCAAGTCCAATGTAAACAAGTTCTTGATGAGACGTTTCCTTAAGTTATCTTATTATGTTATATTCCGCTACTAACGATTACTACACTGTTATTAAGATGACTGCTGTACTCCAATTAGCCCTTATCCTCGAGTAGCCTTCATGCCTTGATAAGAGGTGACTTTTTTATAAAAAGAAAAAAAAACAATTGATATAAACCGTTTGTACAGTGTGTCCTAAAAGTCACTGAAGGGTTTAGAATATGTGTCCTTTAACCATTAATGATTATATTTTGCTATATTTCAAATATATTACAAATAAGATTCTGCGAATTAATTTTGGACATTTATAGCGTTGAACAACGTACGCAAGTTGTGAAATTGTTTTACCCCACCCCCCGAAAAAAAGAAAGGATTAACATTATCGTTCTCTATGGCAATGTCAAATGCACACCACGTTGACTATCCCCAACCTTTTCTTATGGGTATATCGTAAAGAAAGAGTCTATGTTAACAAACCATAAACCCTGCAAGAATTGAAGGAAAACACCAGGTACGAAATAAGGGAGTTAAATCGCAACCCAGAAATTCTTCAATCTGTCATGAATAATGTTTTGGAAAGAACACAAATATGCGAAGCTGAAAATGAGCATGAATTTAACCATTTAAAAATATCAATTTGACATAAAGCACTCATCATTAGTCAACAGGCTATGGATGTTGCTCACTTTTAAAAGATAAAATGTTTTGTACAACGATAATGCCGACTGTAATTGTACAAAATTATAACTTGTTAATAAATATAGAATGCAACAAAAGAATAGAATCTAAGAGGCTGGACATTTGTCTTAAAAAGTTGCACATAATTTATTTAGATTCATTAATTTATGAAATCAAAATTGCACACATGCATCAAATCCATTTCTAGAATCGCTGGAAAAATAATTGAATCATTCTGCTGCTCCAGTAGGTACCTCACTGCCGAGGATATTCCTTACATGTTTGAGCCAGGTGCATCCTAAGATTGAGGACCGTTGCGACATCTGGCCAAGAGATGCTCGAAGCCGCATATCATGCGTTGACTGATTTCAAAACCGATATCGTAACTTAGTAGGCGAAGCCCTTTTCCCTTTCCTGGAATGTCTTCATCACGAAGACATGTTGCTAACCTGTCTCTGCTCTATCGTTTTCTCTTCTTTAGGTTTGAAATGCCATGTTATAAAAACGTCAGCGCTTATTTCATTTCATTTATTGTAATCACCCTCATCCTTATTGACATGATAATAACTGCCTAGTGTAACGTTCATTATTATATCCCTATTATTTCTTATTTCTCCTCTTAATAGTAGAGCTTCACTTATCCAGACAGGTAAAATTTTTCTCTCCGAAAAAAAAAAAAAAGCGTTACCGAGTTAAATTTCTCTCGTCGATTTCGACGTATGAGATTCGGACAACCCATATTTCTACAACTCATTTATGCTTTTGCCTCTGATGACTTTTTAGTCCAGCAAGGGACTTGCAGACAAGGCCACAAATAGAACATGAATGTGGATTTAACGCTGCAGATATAGGTGCGGCTGCTAGTCGTTTTGCTCTTACTCTATTTTCTTTCAGTTGCCTTAAGCTTTCAGATTGAAACCTCTGGAGACCTTCAAAACACCTTGATCTTCATCCTTTTCGGTCATTCACCTCATCTTCAAGACTCCTGTATGGTATGTTCACTGCAGACAAGTTACTCTTCAACTTGTCCTTGTACCTAAGCCAAGGACATCCGACAATTCTTTTACCACCCTCAAATTGAGTGTACATCGCAATTTTTGGAATTCTGTCATCGGGCATCCTCACTACATGACCAGCCCACCGCAATTGTCATTAGAAACTGCTTATCAGGAGGTATGGGAATCCATCAAACAAATTGCTTCTGGCAAGTCCCCATCACCAAAGGATCCAATTCCGCCTGAAGTGTACATATATATATATATATATATATATATATATATATATATATATATATATATATATATATCTTTTATCTATATATCTATAAAAGTGAACGTGTCTGTCTGTATGTATGTGTGTTTGTCTGTGTGTTTCCCTACGCAATAACTCTGCCAAATTTTAATCTACAGACTCTAAATTTGATATACAGGGCACTGAGATTTGGGAAAATATTCCTGATCCGTTTTCAGCCAGAAATTTTGCTAATAAGGGGTCAAAGGATTTGACCTTTGAGAACTCTACCAAACTCTACCGACAATTTTGGGTCTAGCCACTTGATATTTTAGATATAGATTCCTTGAACATGGATCTAACTTAATAACTTGAGTTGAGCCCAAAACAATAAATTTTAAGGGGTCAGAATAGGGGTCAAAGTTTAAAAAATTGACTGTTTTTCTTTTTGTTTTAGTTTTTTTGCGCAGCATACACCTCCACACATTTGGGCAACGCCCGTCACACTCGCTAGTATATCTACAAAAGTGAACTAGTCTGTGTATCTGTCAGTGTGTCTGTCTTTATGTCTGTCTGTGTACATTTCCCTACGCAATAACTCTGTGAATTTTTAGTCTACAGACTCGAAATTTGATATACAGGGTACTGGCATTTTGGAAAATCTATATGATCGGTTTTCGGCCAGAAATTTGGCTGTTAATGAGGTCAAAGTTCAACAATTTAGTCCTTTGAGAACTCTACCAACTCCTCCAAGAATATTTAGTCTAAACACTTGAAATTTTAGATATAGGTTCCCTGGACATGGATCTAACTTAATAAATTGATTAGAACCCTAAATAATAAATGTTAAGGGGTCATAATAGGGATCAACTTTTAAAAAAATTGACCGTTTGTTTTTTGTTTTTTTTTGCTCAGCATACACTTCACACCCAGGCAACGACGGGAACCAATGCTAGTATATCTATAAATTTGAACGTGTTTTTATGTCTGTGTGTCTGTTTGTGTGTCTGTCTGTGTACATTTTCCTACGCAATAACTCTGTTAATTTTTAGTTTACAGACTCGAACTTTGATATACATGGTACTGACCTATGGGAAAATCTATGTGATCGGTTTTCGGCCAGAAATTTCGCTGTTAATGGGGTCAAAGTTCAACGATTTGACCTTTGAGAACTCTATCAAACTCCTCCGAGAATTTTGGGTGTACACACTAGAAATTTTAGATATAGTTACCTTGGACATGGATCTAACTTAATAAATCGATTTGAGCCCAAAACAATAAATATTAAGGAGTCATAATAGGGGTCAAACTTAAATCAATTGACCTTTTTTTTTTTTTTTTGTTTTTTTTTATAAGCGTACACCGCCAAACACCCGGGCAACGCCGAACTGAAATGCTAGTATATTTATAAAAGTGAGCGTGTCTGTGTATCTGTCTGTATCTGTGTGTCAGTTTGTGTACATTACCCTACGCAGTAACTCTGTCAATATTTAGTCTACATACTCGAAATTTGATATATAGTGTAATGATATTTGGGAAAATGTATGTGATTGATTTTCGGCCAGAAAGTTGGCTTTTGAGGGGTCAAAGTTCAACGATTTGACCTTTTATGACTCTACCAAACTCCTCCGACAATTTTGGATCTAAACACTTGAAATTTTAAATATAGGTTCCTTGGACATGGATATAACTTAATAACTTTATTAGAACCCTAAACAAAAATGCGAAGAGGTCATAATAGGGGTAAAATTTAAAATATTTGACCGCTTTTTTCTTAAATTATTATTTTTTTTTTGCTCAGCATACACCTCCAAAAACCCGGACAACGCTGGGCACCCATGCTAGTATATATATATATATATATATATATATATATATATATATATAAAATTCAAAGTGTCTTCTGTCTGTCTTTCTGTCTGCGTACATTTCCCTACACAATAACTCCGTCAAATTTCAGTCTACAGACTTGAAATTTGATATACAGTGTGCTAAGATTTGGGAAAATCTTTGGAATCCGTTATAGTGGTCACAGTTAAACGATTTGACTTTTGAGAACTCTACCAAACTCCTCCGACAATTTCTGGTCTAAACAGTTGAGATTTTAGATATAGGTTCCTTGGATATGGATCTAACTTAATAATATGATTTGAGCCCACAACAAGAAATTTAAATGGGTCATAATAGGGGTCAAATGAAAAAAAAATGACCTCTGCGGTCTCTATCAAATTACTAAAGACAATTTCTGGTGTAAACATTTGAAATTTTACACAAAGGTTATTCAGAGATAGGGCAAGCTTTTTAATCGGTTCAGTTAAAAAATTTGAGCTACAAATATATAAATATTTATATGTATCTTTGCAGGTCTGCCTAAAAGTTTTGACAGAGCCGGCAAATTTTCACAAGCTTAGTATTTTTTTAAAGTTTGCCCCTCCAGACGATATATAGCGAAAAATTGGCTAAAAACATTAATTTCTTCACTCTCAACTGGACACCTTTCTACAGGTGGTCGTAATAGCAAAGACGTCACGTTTTTTTCACGTCATTCTCCTCCTTCGCGGTACGGGTTCGAGCCTGCCCTCCTATTACCACTTTCTTTTTGCTCAACACGCACTTTCAAACACTTGGCCGACGTACGGAACCCATATAAAAGAAAAAGTGTCTGTCCGATTTTGATTCTAAACATTTGAAATTTTAGATATAGATTCTTCTGACATGGATTTAATAACTTTATTTGAGCCCAAAACAATAAATGTTAAGGGGTCCTAATCGGGGTCAAATTTAAAAAAATTGACCGTTTTTTTTGTTTATTTTTTTTGCCCAGCATACACCTAAAAACACCCGGACAAAACCGGGCACCCATGCTAGTATATCTATAAAACTGAACGTGTCTGTGTGTGTGTGCGTGTCTTTTTGACTGTGGACATTTCCCTACGCAATAACTCTGTCAATTTTTAGTCTACGGACTCGAAATTTGATATACAGGATACTGAGATTTGCGAAAATCTATGTGATTGGTTTTAGGCCAGAATTTTTTTCTGTTAAGGGGTCAAAGTTCAACGATTTGACTTTTGGAAACTCTACCAAACTCCGCCGACAATTTTGGGTCTAAACACCTGAAATTTTAGATATAGGTTCATTGGACATGGATCTATTTTAATAACTTCATTTGAGCCCAAAACAATAAATGTTGAGGGGTCATAATAGGGGTCAAATTAAAAAAAATTAACCTTTTTTTTTTTGCTCAGCGTACACCTCCAAACACCCGGCCAACGCCCTGCACTGATGCTAGTATATCTATAAAAGTGAACGTGTCTGTTTGTGTCTGTGTGTCTGTCTGTATGTCTGTCTGTGTACATTTCCCTAAGCAATAACTCTGTCAATTTTTAGTCTACGGACTCGAAATTTGATATACAGGGTACTGATATTTTGGAAAATCTATGTGATCGGTTTTCGGCCAGAAATTTGGCTGTTAAGGGGGTCAAAGTTCAAGGATTTGACCTTTGAGAACTCTACCAAACTCCACCGAAAATTTTGGATCTAAACACATGAAAATTTAGATATAGGTTCCTTGGACATTAATCTAACTTAATAATTTGATAACACCTCTAAATAATAAATGTGAAGGGGTCATAATAGGGGTCAAATTTGAAAAAACTGCCCTTTTTTTCTGCTCAGCATATACCCGGATAACGTCGGGCACTCATGCTAGTATATATATATATATATATATATATATATATATATATATATATATATATATATATATATAGACATTTCTGCTCAGCATATACCCGGGTAACGTCGGGCACTCATGCTAGTATATATATAAAATATATATATACAATATAATACACAAGACATATATATATATAATACACAAGACATAAAATTTGTGTACTTACAGCGAGCAGCAAACACATGGAACAAACACTTGTTTAAAATAACACCTGCATTCCGCTTTGGTCCAGTAATGAACTCCTCAACCTCCAACTTTACATACTCCATCCCCTAACCCGACCATAAAAATAAATAAATGAATAAATAATATTTTTTTACAAAATCCACACCCAACCAACCTTGTCTTCCACACAACTGAACTCAACCTCCTGACCCCTTTTTTTTACTAAATAATACTTTTTTTGCTGAAAGGTGATTTTCGTTTTTCATTAAGAATCCCGCTTTTGAATATAACTGTTGTTTCCCGAAGAGGTCTCTTGTTATTAAATACTAGAAGACCGAACCATGCTCATGGCTGTGTAGCAATAAATTACTGCTTATATAAAGACAATTTGAAAATGTATATATATATATATATATATATATATATATATATATATAGACTTACAATTTGTCTCTACATAAGCAGTAATTTATTGCTACACAGTCATGAGCATGTTTCGGTCGTCTAGTGTTTAGCAACTAGAGACCTCTTCAGGAAACAATGCTTTTTCACAAAAGCGGCATACTCAACCTGAAATATAACGACGTTAATACAAGAGTGCTTAATGCGGAAGTAGAGCAAGTTACATTTTAAGACAAATTGAACATGTAACTTGTTATACTTCCATATTGAGCATTTATATTTCATTGGTTACCGTGTGTGTGTGTGTGTGTGTGTGTGTGTGTGTATTCATGTGTGTGTGTGTGTGTGTGCGTGTGTATGAATATAATTGAACATTTTGCGTAACCAACGATTATAACAATTTTCTAAAGACTGAATCGACTTTAATCAGAGCGCGATGTCCTTTATTTATTAATTTACTGTTCTCAAACGTAGACAAAATTTAAAAACGCAAATAATATCTGAAAAAAAAAAAAAAACTCGAAATACGTGCAAAATTCCTGGCCGAAAACTGAGTACAAAGATTCTCCCAAATCTCAGTACCCTTTATATCAAATTTCGAGTCTGTAGATTTAAAATTAACAGAGTTATTGGCATAGTGAAATGTACACACACAGACACACAAACACACAGATACACAGAATATGAATATATGCAGTACGCCCTAATTTAATAACTTCAAATTGAAAGCTGTTAAGTTGTTGATAAAATGTCGTGGTAATATTTTACCGATTTTCCAAAAAGGTTGAAATAGAACTTTTATGATGTTTTTGTTTCATTTTTATCCTTCTCTTTTAGAGAGCTCGCAACTTATAATATATAATAAGGCTAAACAATCGAAAGGAGAGGATGACTTCCGAAAATATCGGCGAAAAAAGTGACCCCCTCTGTAGAAAAGTGCTTAGTTGAAGATGAAGATATAAATGTTTTTAGCCAATTTTCGATATTTATCGTCCGAATGGCCGACTTTAAAACGATACTGATCTTGTAAAAATCTAGCGCTTCGGTCGAAAAGTTTTAGCAGACATGAAAACACACATACTTACCTCGAATTTTTGACCCAAATCGATTAAAAAGCGTGCCCCATCTCTGAATACCCTTTATGTAAGATTTCAAATGTTTAGACTAGATATTGTCTGAGTAATTTGGTAGAAACCGTAGAGGTCAAATTTTTTTAAACTTTGACCCTTTTATGACCCCTTTTATGACCCCTTTTATGACCCCTTCACATTTATATTATTATTTATAACTTTATTTAGTTAGATCAAGGAATCTAAAATTTCAAGTGTTTAGACCCAAAATTGGCGGAGGAGTTAGGTAGAGTACTCAAAGGTCAAATTTTGAAATTTGACTCCTTAACAGTCAAATTTCTGGCCGAAAACGGATTAAAAGATTCTCCCGAATCTCAATACCCATTATATCCAATTTCGAATCTGTACATTAAAAATTGACGTAGTTATTGTGTAGGGGAATGAACACAGACAGACACACACAGACAGACTTTTTCACTTTTGTAGATATATAGATAGATCACGTGCGATTATATTCATACATATATTCTACATGATTTATACTTGTGTAATATTTGCATAAAATGCTTATAGTAAACACAAACCTATCTCTCTCTCTCTCTCTCTCTCTCTTTCTCTCTCTCTCTCTATATATATATATATATATATATATATATATATATATGTGTGTGTGTGTGTGTGTGTGTGTGGTGTGTGTGTGTGTATGCGAATATATTCATTTAAATAATTTTACCCACCAAATTCCTTTTACAGTCTTGGTCTACAGACATGATACTTAACATATAATATAATCGAACCCATCCTAAACTTTATATTTGGGGTTTACCCCGCGAAAATCGATGCAAAAGTGTAAAAATTAAAAAAAGTAAAATTGGTCATGTGAACGTCGAACCTGACACTACGAATATGCTTGCGTTACGTAATAGCTATTGATTAATGTATTAATTGTTTTGCATTGCAATATAATGTCTTTATAATATAGTCATCAGAATAAAAGAAAAAAGTAAATCGTAAAGCAAGTGTTTCGGTTTCACTTCTAGATGGTGGGTCACGATTAATTTTATTTTAACTTTTTAAAACAATTAGTATATAGTGGGTCGAATATAATATAATGATAAATACGTAAACTGCATTAATTAAAATATCATATTTAAGCGTAGTGCACGACCAGGCAATGACGGACGGCCTGCTAATATATATATATATATATATATATATATATATATATATATATATACTAGCATGGGTGCCCGGCGTTGCCCAGGTATTTGGAGGTGTATGTTGAGCAAAATAAATACATAAATAAATAAATAGCGATCAACTTTTACCCCTATTATGACTCCTTAACATTTATTGTTTGGGGCTCAAATCAAGTTATTAAGTTAGATCCATGTCCAAGGAACCTATATCTAAAATTCCAAGTGTTTAGACCCAAAATTGTCGGAGGAGTTTGGTAGAATTCTCAAAAATAAGATCGTTGAACTTTGACTCCATACCATCCAAATTTCTGGCCGAAAATCGATCACATAGATTTTCCCAAGTCTCAGTGCTCTGTATATCAAATTTCGAGTCTGTAGACTAAAAAATGACAGAAGTATTGCCCAGCGAAATGTACACACACACAGATACACAGACACGTTCACTTATATATATATATATATATATATATATATATATATATATATATGTATGTATATATATATATATATGTATGTATATATATATATATATATATATATATATATATATATATAAAAAGGCTTCCTTCAGTCTTGACAGACTATGGATACCCACTGTAAGAGTGCCTGCGCATGAAATTTGTGTGGCAAGAGTTGCGCAATCCCAAACTACGCCTCTCCTGAGTCAACATTGTTGCATACCAGTGGCAAGTTGAGGTACAAGACGACTGGAAACAATGCCGAGATAAGCGGAGAGCACATACAGCGCCTAAAATTCCCAAATGGTCACCCGTGTGGTATTAGCCAGGTTCAACGTTGCTTAACTTTGGTGATATGACGAGAACCGGTGTATCGACGTGATTATGCCGTACACACACACACACACACACACACACACACACACACACACACACACACACACATATATATATATATATAGTAATGTGATTGATAGTTTAAAAATCAAATTATAATTAAATTAAAAATCCGTTTCATAAGAAGGAACAACAACAAAATCAATTATTTGTACGATCGTTTCGGAAAACAGTGTTTTTATTGTGGTAGACATCAAGTTACGGACAATAATTATTGCATATAGTTTTTTAATAAACAAGGTTTCCTCATCAGCAAATATTGGAAAGGTTTTTATTAAATGTAAACGACACCATAAATAAACCTAGCATTAAAAGTAAGGCAGATGTGTCTGGAAAAAAATAAAATAAAGGTACGGATTTAAAATTTGATAAGAAAATTAATTTGGGTTAAAGATAGAAATAAAATAGAGTAAAATTGTAAATATAAATTTGGTTTAAGAACGATATTATATATACACACATCCACAAATACATACATACATATATATGAAAAAATACACACATATATACATATACATAGATATACATATATATATATATACATAACAACATACATACAAATATTTACTTTTTAATTTTTCCCCTTTTGAAATCAGGAACACGTGTCAGTGGATAATTACATTTTAAAAATTATATATATATATATATATCGTCAACAACACTGCAATGCAAACCCCATTAATATATTTTACCAAAATCAAATGACACCTAATTTCAGAATCGAAGAAAATGTAATAAAAAATATTATACGAAGATACTTGACGCCTGTTGACAGTAATTTTAAAATTAAATTTATTATCTATTATAGGAAATTTCGAGCACAAAACCTTGTGGTTAAAAAAACTCTTCACCGGCGATAAAAACGTTGGAGCAAACCAATGTAGTGTATAAATTTAAATGCTCTATTGGAGAATGTAACTCCAAAAATAATACATACATTGGGCATACAACAACAACGTTGTCCCGGCGAATAACTATGCACCTTAACGACACAAGCGCGATTTACAAACATTTAAAAAAAGAACATAGCTGTCCCCCCTCCAATGTTAGAAAGGTCCTCGTTGACAACACAAAAATTATACAACGGGAAAATAATGTAAAAAAAATTAAAGATTCTTGAAGCGTCGTACATTAGAACTCTTCAACCTAATATAAATGACATTGCATTTCAAAAAAGCAGTAACGTTCTGAAATGTCTTGCGTAGTCCATGTTGTACGGACTTCGTACATGGTGTCTACGAACTTGCTAGTTTTAACACTCGAATTTTTAATCGACTTTTATTCTTAATCGACTTTTATTTTAACTCATCACTGAATATATATATTTTAGTTTTCATTTTTAATCCTCATTTTCGCAATCCTGTATTTTAACACCTGATGATGATTCGTGGACGAATCGAAAGCGTTCGTAACAGCAACATGTATGGATCCTTTATTAATATTTTTGATTTTGAAACAAAAAAGACAATACGAAAAATTGAAAAATTAAAAAAAAGAATTATAAGACAAAATGTCTCCGTTGTATTTAATAATATTTGCTTGAATGAAAAAATGCTGCCTAAATATACCAATATATATATATATATATATATATATATATATATATATATATATATATATATATTATGTCGGGTTAGTTTGGTTTCCTAGAAGTATATCCACTGAAAGAACATGTGTCAACCCAAAAGTGTTCAATGAGGTAAAAGACAGGGATATTTGATTTATTCATATAAAATTAATGGCTACATATGTGCACACATGTTACTTTAATGACCCGTTTTAGAGAGACTACGTCTTCAGGCCAAGTTTCGAGAGAAATCCTTGGCCTGAAGACGAAGTATCTTTAAAACGGGTATTTAAAGAAACATATGTGCACATATGTAACCATTAATATATATATATATATATATATATATATATATATATATATATATATATATATATATAGGGTGGTCATAAATTCGTGTGCATTAAACGGTTATAACTGTAGTTTTATCTTGCGCTTAAAAAATTATCTATATATTAATACGATAGCGGGTGTGTCTTTTTGTGTGTCACGCTTCCATCCGGGTCCTTCTTGTTATGTTCTTCTGATTCTTGTCATAAATAATTTTACCAAGAATTATTCATATGTTTATTTTTCGGGTTCGACTATAGCTGATGACACTTAAATCATCTATTTTTTTTAAAAATAATGTTGTCATGAATTCTTCATAAGTTTTGGTTTCGGTTTCGATTATGGCTGAAGGAACCCACGTTATACATATATAAGTGATTCGGTTTCAATTTAAGCTGAGGAACCCAACTCATATAGATATATTTTTTAAATTTTGAAATCGCAACCTTATAACATATAACAATCAACAGAACATTAACTCTATAATAATGCATATGGAATTCGCAAGAATTAAAATATCATATTTAAGCGTACTTTACCACCGGGATTTGCCGGCCGTTAGTGCTAGCTTAGATAAATCCTTTTGCAGTTTTAACAATATATATACATATATATATATATATATATATATATATACATACATATATATATATATATATATATATATATATATATATATATATATATATATATATATACAATGATATCAGAGTGTCTCTATTTGCACTGAACATCTACAGAATGCCAACCCCAATATATTACATTTGAATGAGTCTCCCTGTGGAATTTCCAAAGGTCTCGCAAGTAAAAATAAATGCAAATAAAGTTATATATATATATATATATATATATATGTGTGTGTGTGTGTGTGTGTGTGTGTGTGTATTATTCACACGGACTTTATATACAACCTGTACATGCTCCAGCAAATATCATGGCTGATTCAAATTGCGTAATACTACATACGAATAGATATTAAGAAAATTTGTAAAGCAGAGCTTTGCATTTATAAAGTAAATGCTATATATCATGGCAATATTGAATTTTTTTCTGGAATATTAAAAAAAGCCATAACAATTGTAATGCGGTATCTCTACAACTGGCTTTAATTAAAAAAAATTGCAAAAATGTGATTTATTTCATATTGAAATTGGTTTTAGTTGTAAATTAAAAATTATTTTGTTGTATTTCGTTTTGTACGCAGCTCATGTTGACCAAATTAATGCAACACGTCATTTAATATTAAATTTAAATATTGGAGGATTTTATTAGTTTGTTGCCTACACGTGTTTCGATGCTTTCCATGTAGCAAGAGATTCTCAGTTTAATATGATTTATTTAACGGACTTTAATCGGATGTACTGTTTCTTTAATAATGACCCAAGTTTTCCTTATACCGGAAAAATATCCAGTAAATAAAACGTTGTTTAGTAAATCGTTATTTTTTTGCATTTTTATTTTTTTTTTGCATTTCAATACACCAAACATTGATATAAATATCACTAACACACACGCTGGGTCATAAGCTTCATTTCGGTACGTTACTTGCCTGGGTTGGTTGCTTGTAGGCTGAGATAGACCACGTCACACGCACACACACAGACAGTAAATCGAACTTTCTAAAGGAGATAATAACTTCCGGTGAATACCGGAAAAATATCCAGTAAATAAAACGTTTTTAATAAATCGATATTTTTTTGCATTATTTGCAGTTTTTTTTTTCATTTCCCTACATCAAACCTGGATATAAATATCACTAAAACATCGGCTGGGTAATACGCTTCATTTCGGCACCTTACTTGCTTGGGTGGGTTGTCGGTAGACTGAGATAATCCGCGTCACACACACACAGACATACAGGCATTAGAAAAATTTATAATAAGAAGATAACTATTACTAAATTATCAGTACAGTATTTGTTACAAATATAAAGTTAATGCCTAAAAACAACATTACGTTAAGAAATTTTTCGGGGTGTTTTATTCGTTGTATTCTTAAGAGGAAATTGATTCGTTAGTTTTTCGGTTTTTGGAATTTTTACATAAGCAGTTTGGTCTCCAAAAGTATTATTAAGACTAACCTCAATTAACCTAATATATAAACGGCTATACGTTTGTCCGTCTGTTGGTATGTCTGCCAGTCTGTCTGCCGGTCTGTATATCTGTCTGTCTCCATATTTTCAAACTTTGTCACCTCCGAAACTAAAAATCGCAGAGCGGCTCTAGGGTCCTCAAATGGTTTGATTTTTTTACGGACTTTTATTTATGGGGTTTTAGCCGGCCAAAACTGAACGAACTCGTTAAACATTTTTTATATTCATCTTAGTGTATGTTTGATCTTAAATTTTAATCGGTTTTTATGCGTGTCACGTTCGTACAGTGTTAACGATACCAGCTCTTATTGCTACGGTTTCAATTCTAACTGATGGCACCTAAATACGTTTTTAATTTACTTTTGAAATCACGACTCTACAATAATATATACAAAATCTGGACAAATTAAAATATCATATTTAAGCGTACTTTACATCCTGGCAAAACCGTGCGACCCCGTTCGCGTGTATATATTATGTAAAATATAATAAAAGTTTCTAATGGATTAGAGATAGCTATTTTGTCATCATATTTAAAAAATGATAAAAGGTAAGAATCACGGATTAATGTCAGTTTTGATCGCATTATACCTTAAATATTTCGACTTTACAAAGTTTCAATTTATGCTCCACCCCTAGCTTTCACCTCTCTCTTTCACTCTTCTATATACGAATGAATATTTCTCAGTTCCAATGCGTTTATTTTCATCCAAATCAGTGAAACCAAACATTTTCTAATCAAAACGATTGATTGCCTGCTCTAGACGGGGGCCTAGCGTGGTGCACCTTGAAGAAAATTCACATTCCATATCGCGGTGACTTACTCAACCATACATTGTAGGATACACAACATTGTATAGAACCTAGAGTGTATTTTATAAAATTATCTATAATGTAACTCTCACCTGTCTGTTTAATTGTATGTATGTATGTATGTATGTATGTATGTCTGCCTAAAACTTTCGACAGAGGCGACGGATTTTCACGAGACCGATATAGTTTTGAAGCTCCATCGTTCGGGCGACAAATATCGAAAAATTGGCTTAAAACATTAATTTCTTCACCCTCAACTGGGAACTTCTCTACAGGGAGCGTTGGCTTTTTTCGCACAATATTTTCGAAAGTCATTCCCTCTTTACGATTGACTAGCCTTAATTTCAACCTACGTTACTTCCAGTTTGGCGATGAGCGCAATGTCAGGCTTTTTCCTCCTTCGCGGTACGGGTTAGAGCCTGCCTACCTACTACCAATTGTTTTTTTGTTCAGCACACACCTCCAAACACCCGGGCAACGCCGGCACCCAGGCTAGCTGTATATAATGGCTAGAATTAAAGTTTAAAATATAAAAGCCAATTATCATTGATCAATTGTGCTCTCAACAAAAACATTCATTTCGAATGCGCCCCTGTTATATCAAAGAACTTACTGATGATTTTATACGCGGAGCCTATCAGCTTGTGCGGTGACAAAGTTACTCAAGAGCACTTATGGTGTTTTTGTCGACATGAAACTGTTACTTCTTTGATCGGATTTATTCGATTATCGATTTACGATTCTCATTGGATGCATTCAGATGCAGAACCTATCTAAAAACACTTTCAGCCACATGAAATAAAATTGTTTGAAATTTCAAAAGAACCGGTTCAGTCGTTTCACACACACACACACACACACACACACACACACACATACACACACACACACACACACACATACACACACACACATACACACATACACACACACACATACACACACACACACACACACACATACACACACACACACACACATACACACACACACACACACATACACACACACATACACACACACACACACACACACACACACACATACACACACACATACACACACATACACACACACACACACATACACACACACACACACACACATACACACACACACACACACACACACACATACACACACACACACACACACACACACACACACACACATACACACACACACACACACACACACACATTGCCTTTAATTCATTCAATTTCTATCGTACTAAATAAGTTTTCTCAATTAAAATGATAAACTTCGCGAATATTAAAAATAAACACAATTAATCGCCCCATGTTCGAACCAATCTAGCATACGCATTTTGATTTCATGAATTCTATAATCTAAGCACCATCTGTAATATAAAGAGCTGTTGTTAGTGTATGTGTGTGTGTGTGTGTTTGCATGACTAGTTAAACTTAAAAAAAAATACACAACCCTCTATAAAATTGTTATTTTCAATCAACGTTACCCGGAAATAGAAATATAATATCTAAAATTTGGAAAAAGGTGCATTTATGCGGGGTGGGTGGTCTAATGACCATTTGTATCATTTAATGTCTTTAGGAATTAGACACGATTTTTTATGTTATCCTGTAGCAATGAATCAGTATTCTTTTTTCAATCTAATGATGCTAATCTCGGATTTCATTTAACATGACATAAATTATTGTTATTTCATTTAAATTGAATTTTAGTAGTACACCGAATGCGCCCTGGTTTTGGTGCTTTCAGTAGCGCTCCAATGTCCTCCTCCGTTTTAGTTTTTTCAATCAATAATTTTTTCAAGAATTTCTTATCCTTGAGGCTCGGTTACGAAACGTTATTTAACATCATCTGTTTCGTCAATTATGGCCCGGGAAATGGTGGTAGCCATGCTAGTCTTATATATTTTCAGAAACGTGTTAATTAAACTTTCATCGACTAAGAATTGATAGTCGATTCAGAATTCAAAAATTAACCCGATCGGTTCCGAAATCTAGAATTATGTTTCAAGTATTCACCAATTATACAGTATCTGGTCTGAAATCAATGAATTATATGCCGATACGTTCTAAGATGTAAATAAGGAAGGTAATAACTTCGAAAATTCAGGAAATAAATTTTATCAAAATCCCAAACCTAATTTGAAAATTCATCAAGTAGAATAATTTAAAGAAATGTACAAAAATTTAAGAATTGAACTTCATGAATTCTTTAATCGTTAAGAATATCTTCTTATATATAAAAGCCACTTCGCCCGGGCGTATATCTATATGTACATGTGAGTTCATTGCCTGGGAACTATGAAAAAGCTGGGTCAGTTTTTTTTTTTAATTTCAGGCTAATATATCTGAGAGTGTTCTTAGATTGAGTTTGTCTCGGAATGCTTCCGATAAGTATCGAAAACTGAAAATTAAAAAAAAACAAATCCGCTAAGCTAAAATTAACACTATTATAAAGACAACAATTCCAAGTGAATATGTGAAGATTTCGCACCGCACAAGCAGAAAACTACTGTATTTAAACTCAATAGTATATTTTATGAGACACGAGGGGGGCGTAAGAAATGAATGTTTCTATTTAAAGCGCAATCGAACCATGAGACTAAACTTTTGCATTTTAAATTTTGATTTAAGCTATCATATAAACTAATTTCATAAATTCGAATTCGTCGGTGTGTCTGCATATGTGTATATGTTAGTTCTCTACAGACTCCAAAACGGCTAATACAACTTTTTCAAAAGTTTACGTAAATATACGTGATTGTTCTTAGATAGTTTTTATATCGAAATACATTGGATGCGTATCAAATATTGATAATCGAAAAATTAAATCTATTAAACATCACAAATGCATTTGAAAAGTTTTATGAGCTTACAAACAGTAAGGACCGGCGAATAAAATCAACATTTGTTTCTCGGAAAAGACAAAGGCGCGTTCAAAATGAAAGTTTCTGCGTAGGGCACAATCGAAGCATGATACATGACATTTGAATCTTAAACTTTACTTAAAACCATTAGATGAAAGTAGTTCATAATTTTAAAGGGAGCGAATAGCGCTGAAAGCAATAATGCGTGTAGTCTTCTTTGAGATAAAAAGTGAGAGGATGAGAGAGAGAGAGCTGTATAGAATATGTAAGTATTTAATGGGGGCTTTGTTGCCAAAACGTAAACAATCTATATGTAATATATGTGTCATATTTGTATACCATGTTGTGTGCAATACGTTTGCGTTCGTTTTTGTGGAAAGATTAAATTCTGGAATAAGAGAATTACAACTGGCAGCCAATAAGAAATGATAGAATTTGCGAAGGGAGAAATCATTGTTTTCGAATTGGAAGTTTATGCTATGTCTTTGAGTTTATGATTTGGTTAGTAAGAGTGTAGGGGCAATATAAGGCCACTGTGTGTAATTCACGCGGTGTACAATGCAGGCGGTGAAAGAATTTATGAATTAGAGGGAAAATAGAAACTACTTCCTCTAATGCTAATGACGATAGTGATGGCGTCACTGTTAATCTAGGGTTTTATTATAACGAATGAATGTGTCAAAAATTTCGTTTTATAGTTGCATAAGATAGTGGCTAAAAGTATAGATATATTAAATTATATGTGGCATCTGTTGTTGTACACCTACGGTATTTTGGGCTTGGGGAGAAACATGCGACGTTTTTATTATATATATATATATATATATATATATATATATATATATATATATATATATATATATATATATATATACTAGAAAAAGTACCCGTTGTTGACTGGGTTCAAAATCAGCCTACAGAAAATGGACTCTGATTTATGAAAGTATCATAGGTTATGAAAAGGAAGGGTTGTAAATTTGGGTTGAATTTGGGGGTATCAAAACCAAAGCAAAATATGATGAAAGTAAAAATAAAATAGATAAACCCCATAATTTATTATACCATACATGTTTACACTGAAATACTTATCACAATATTCTGTGGACCTATATTAAAAATCTTGTTAAACTCTGTGACATATTTCCATTCTATGGAGGTCAGGTGCGAACGAGCACCCCATAATTTTATCATACCATATTTCTTCAAACTGAAACATAATTATCAAAGTATACTTCCGCAGATAGATATGAAAAGTCTTTATTAAAGTTTGTGCCTGTTTCCATTCTATTGAGGCCAGGCGCGAACGCAGACCCCACAATTTTATTATACCATCCCTATTTAAGTTAAAACATACTTATCAAAGTATTCTTATGTACATCTATATCAAGAACACTTGTAAGCGTTTTTTTTTTAATTTTTCAATTTTTTATTTCCATAGTTTGTGGACCAGGCGCGAACGCAGACCCCACAATTTTAATGAACCACCGTTCTGCCACATAAAAATACCCATTCCTGTGTCTTATAAATCTTCTATCATTATATGTAATCATTTTTTTAATAGTCAACCATAGAGGAGCCTATTCGTGACCAGACACACACACAGACATTCAGCATTATATATATATATATATATATATATATATATATATATATATATATATATATATATATATATGTGTGTGTAATTACCAAAACCTCTGGCCTTGATGAAGGGGAGACTAAAACTTGTTGCTATTTTTAAAAATGATCTGAAATAATAGCAAGGGGAGACTGAATTCAAAATATTTCTCATGTGTTATATATCTTTCCTCGTTTGGAAATAGGGTATGATTAATATTATCTCCAGTATAAAATAAGCCTTGTACACTATGAAATTTACCTTATGTATAAAAACCAAATAGGGGAGATACTACACGTGATAAATATTTTGAACAAAACCACCCCTTATTTCAGATCATTTGAAATCATACCAGCAGGTTTTAGTCTCCCCTATATTAAGACCAGAGGTTTTGGGGAATTATCAGATATATTGTAATCCATATGAAAAAATAAGAAAAAAAAATACTATTATTGAAATATCAGTAAAGGTGCAGTATATTTCCTCTCGAAAAATCCTATAAATTGACTACAATTTTAAGTTTTCAAGGATGCTGAAAATTAAAATAACGTTTGTGTGTGTGTATATACATGAATTCCGTCATAGAAGCAGAGATTTAATTTGAATAAAATAAAATACGCATCAAGTGCGTTTGAAAGCCAAATTACAACACAATATTAAGAAAATAGACAAATATTTTACTTCCTTGAAATATATAATTATAAATATATTTCGGAGTTAAACTCCATCCTTAATCTTTCGTTTGCTTATGTTCTTCTTTCTTTGCCATTTTGAAAAGTTTGAGTAAGAAAAGTCCGTAGTAAATATCGTTTTCTCTCAGTGGTTGTATTTTGAATGCCGTAAACAGTGGATTGACTACGCGAGATAAATATCAGGGTGTGAGTTCCGTTATAAAAGTGTTGATTTAATTTGTATAAAAGATAATACGCAACAAGTGCGCTTGAAAGCAAAATTACAACGCAATATTAGGAAAATAAACAAAAAAGTATGTGTATGTATAGCCTGTTCTATTATACAGTTGTGAGTGCTGGACAATCACCAACGGCGCGAGGAAGAGAAACTTGGTTCCTGTAAGAAATTTTGAAGATATCCTGGACAGATATGAAAACAAACTAAGAGATATAAGAAATGGTAAACACAGAAATGTCTCTAATAAGAACAGTACAAAAAATACAAAATCAAATGAGGTTCTTGGGCCATGTCTATAGGAAAAACGAAATAGTACAAATTAGTTTGACGGGATTGAAGAAGCAGAAGATGACAATGAGAAACATACGTTAACTATCTGAACATTGGGCCGCATCAAAAAAATATGAGCAACAATGAATTCATGAATGTCTCGAGGAAAAAGAATAGACGGACTGTTATAGCGGCCCATGCCTGTACCAGACAGAACACTACTTTAATGAATACTTACAAAGAAATTCAAAATTCACTATGCGTTTAGGAACTGAAACGAGTGCTGTTTTATTCGTAATGTGGATTATTTTGAGTAACATGTGAGCTCCCCTACATCATTAAATCGTGTCCTGCATTTATTTCTATGGAATAAGATAAAGACAAATATTATTTGGAGTTTGTCATTGAAACATGGCGACTTCTAAGCGGTTGTCAAACAAATTTCGTCTTAGCTTCGATATTAATAAATTCTCAGCCGTGTCAAATGTATCGGGATTGACAGGTGTCGAAGGTCAGATTTACGTGGATGACGTCATGACTTGTTAAACAATGACAGCATTTTAATTTCTCCTGTTTGTTACTATCTATCTATCAATTAATACCCCCTCTCTCTCTCTCTTTCTCTCTCTCTCTCTCGCTCTATTCTGTTCACTTTCTTTCATGTTTATAATCACAAGAGGAAAAGATAATCAGCTTATAACATGCTCCTTCTTCAAACTGCGTGCATTACAATTTACGTACCGGATTTCCGTGATGCTGGCTCGTGCTCGACCTGTAGCTGACGTAAACCGTCGGAATATGCAGGGCGCTGTAAAAATTTGAAAATAACTAAAAAATTAAGTATTGTTGCCACATCTGGACAGGAGCTCTTAGAAGCAGCTTATGCTACCTTGACTAAGTTCAAAATAGACTTCGTAGCCTAGGAAGGGGGCGCCTTTTCTCGTCCTTTCAACCTATTTCCAACAGAAAAAACGTTGCGAGCCCGTCTCTGCTTTATCGTTATTTTCATGGCAAATGCTCAACTGAGCTCCAATCTATGCACCCCTAGACCTGACTTTCACGAAAAACACTCGTCTAGCTAAAACTGCTATCAATAGTTTCCTCCACTCTTTATCTTTTTTTTTTACACAGTGATCACCACTTATCAAGGCCCGGAAGCCACTCAGGGATAAGGGTTATTGCAAGTACATTACGTTAGTGTGGAGATTTGATGAAGTGTTTACTTAAGGGGGCGGTTCATTAGGAATTTGTTAACATTGGACTTGAAGACATCCAAGTTGTAGTCCGGTGGGAAGCAGGCGGACGGAACAGAGTTCCACAGGCGTGCAGTTCTAAGAAAGAAGCCTAAAGCTAAATGTAGATTCCATGAACAAAGCTTATTTCTTAGAACTGCACGCCTGTGGAACAGTGTTCCGTTTTCCTGCTTTCCAACTGACTACAAAATAGGGGTCTTCAAGTCCAATGTGACGAAACTTTTGATAAGCCGTACCCTTAAATAATCCAAATTACCAAAATTTCAACTACTAAGGATTACAACGACATTTTCCCTTTAACTGCTGTACACTCATTAACCCTTTTCCTCGAGTGGCCTACGGGCCTTTATAAGAAGTGACTCCTTCGTAAAAAAACAAAACAAAATAATAAACTAAAAAAATATTTATCGGATACTAATTACAGTGAAACAAAAATAAAAAAATCAATAAAAATAAATACCGAATGCTTCAAGAATGTTTTATTTTATTTTTTGTTTAAAAAAATAGACATTTTATTTTGAGTTATAGGCTAAGGGCTGAGGTTTAACTGATTAAATTAGTGCATAATTATGAGCTAAATAAATTTTATAATTTCAAGAAACGATCTCCAGAAATTCCGAAGGTGGTGGGGGCATATTGCAGACGTTTATACCTATGCTGCCCTCCCCTAAATTCCTGCATTTATTTTTGTGAAGCTAGTTCTTCAAAACAAGTCTTGTAATCATTTTTTTTTTTACACAGTGATCACCACTTATCAAGGCCCGGAAGCCACTCAGGGATAACGGTTATTGCAAGTACATTACGTTAGTGTGGAGATTTGATGAAGTGTTTAATTAAGGGGGCGGTTCATTAGGAATTTGTTAACATTGAACTTGAAGACATCCAAGCTGTAGTCCGGAGGGAAACATTATTTTCATACATTTCCATTTCAAAACTTTTTTGCCTAAATATTTTTACGTTTTTCATAGGAGCTCCTTGAGCCGCGGGCTATAATTTTAAAGAACCCAGGTTTAGAATTACGTTATGGGTTAGTTAGAGTCTCAGCTTATGATTAGAGTATTGTAAGAATTAAACCGATTCAATTTCTGTGTGATTATTAACTTATTTTTTTAGGGTTCCGACTAAGAGTTTAACGTAAAAATGAGACTGGTAAAATACATACATCATTAAAACTAATTTTTCTGTACAAAGAACACTACTAGACATATAAATTATCTTGGTATGAAATTTTCAAAGGAGAAGCTCAGTCGTTGATGAACTTATAAAGAAGGAACTAATACACAGATGCATAAGTGACTTATATATATATATATATATATATATATATATAAATATAAATTTATATATATATATATATATTTATATATTCAGTCCCGCTTTGCTAAGCCCCTATGTACTGTTCGTAACTTTATGTGTATATATATATATATATATATATATATATATATATATATATATATATATATATATATATATATATATATAGTCATCCACATACAGTACTGTTTCGCTGTTTCACAGCTCATCAGTGCGGCTAGACAGGCAACCATCTCAAGCCAGGATTGAAACCCGATCGTTTATACGGCAGTCAAGGCTTCTAACCATTACGCTATTGGCGGCTGCTTGAACGAGTAGTGAGTTTAACGATGTTTTGATATCGTCCGAAATACCTCCGCTCGATTTGTTTACACAAAGAGCGTCGCTTATTTGCTAATGGTAATTCGTTTTTCACTTCTCAATATGCTCAACTAAAGGTGAGGAGCACTATAGTCATCCACATACAGTACTGTTTCGCTGTTTCACAGCTCATCAGTGCGGCTAGACAGGCAACTACCTCAAGCCAGGATTGAAACCCGACCGTTTATACGGCAGTCAAGGCTTCTAACCATTACGCTATTGGCGGCTGCTTGAACGAGTAGTTAGTTTAACGATGTTTTGATATCGTCCGACATACCTATATATAGAAATATTAAAAAGTTTGACTCCAAATTGATGGAGAAGTTTAGTAGAGTCTACAAAGGTCAACTCTTTCAACTTTTACTACTTGACAGCCAAAGTTTTGTCCCAAAACTGATTGCAAAGCTTGCCGAATGTCTGAATACCCTTTATGTAAAGTTTCAAATGTTTAGATCTAATATTTGCTTATTAGTAAGCTAGAGACCACAAAGGTAAAATCTTTTCAACTTTGATCCCTTAGCAACTAAATTTTCGGTAAAAAACCGTTAAAATGCTTGCTCTATCTGGATACACTTTATGTAAAATTTCAAATATGTAGACCAAAAATTGGCTGATAAATTTGGTAGAGACAGGGGAGGTCATTTATTTTAATTTAGACACCAATTTTTATGCCTAAGCATTTATTGTTTTCGGCTCAAATACAAATAAAATGTTTGATATATGTAAAAATAACTTACATCTAAAATTTCAAGTGTTTAAACCGAAAATTGGCGGAGGAATTTGGTAGAGTTTTCAAAGATCAAATCGTTGAAATCCTCGAGTCTATAGTCGAGAAGTTTAGTAGGAAAATGTATACATACAGACAGACAATTTAAGTTTTAAAGATATATAGGTAATATATCCACGGATACATATGCATATATATTTAAACTGAATTGCATGTTGAACTCAGCGTGTTATATATATATATATATATATATATATATATATATATATATATATAGAGAGAGAGAGAGAGAGAGAAAGAGTTATCAGCATACAGTACTGTTTCGTTGTTTCACAG
>NC_136501.1:109527615-109570115 GCF_053919585.1 Euprymna scolopes | reverse complement strand
TTGCAAGCAATATCCGATCCCGCATTTTGCTAATCCCTACACTCTGATGAGAAGGAAAGTATTTCTTCGAAACTCCGCGGATTAAGGACTATCCACTAATTTTGTTCTTCCTTTTCAAAATTAAATATGTTTTTAACTCTTTTTCAAAGTGTTCTTTAACATGTTTTATTACCTACTTGTTCTTATACACACACACACACACACACACACACACACACACACACATACATATATATATATATATATATATATATATATATATATATATATATATAATGGAAATACACTTTGAGAGGCGATTTGATATATAGGTAGGTAGACCGAGCGATTGGCATTTATGCTTTTGACAGTTCTGTATGTAACGGGAGTGTTTATATAACATTTATAGTTTGACACATATACTTTCTGACAGATATTTTTCAGATGATGATTTTATCAAACGTTCTCATAGCATAAATAGACAATACCTTTTCTGTTGAATTACAACACGAAGACGCATGTTATGAAAAACATGATGATCATTTATTTCTTCCATATGACCGGTTCATGGCTTTGCATACAGGAATTCAAAATTTCTTTGTTTCTTCTTCTTTTAAAACCCTCTCGCTTCCAGACGGTGCCAAGATTCGGTCTGAACCTCTCTGCTTTCCTGGTTGGACTGATCTAACTCCCCTGACTCCTCAACTCTCCTAACTGACTTCGAACTCTTTCCTATATTGAGAAATCACCTAGGTCTGCTGAATGTGACTATAAGTCACGTGTCATGAACATGCGCGATTTGCACGTTTTTGAAACCATTTCTGATGACCAGGAAATTTCCCATTTTCCTTGTTGTTTTACAAAGGAATTTAACCTACTTATCTAATTCATATAACCCATATTTTATTATGCATTCTTTCTAACAATGTGAATAGTTTCCAGCCAAATATGTATTTATTAAATATTTTAACAGAATCAACAATTTACTGGACATTCCATTTAAAACCTATTGTTCTTTAAAACTTATCTACAGGGTCCGATTCCCGTTTTGTCTGATATTATTTTCATTTAACTAATTCTCTTTTTTTTACTTACATGAAAAGGGGACATCCCTTTATATATATATATATATATATATATATATATATATATATATATATATATATATACGTTTTATTTTTTATTACCGTATCTTACTGTTAAGTTACATTATTGTTTCAGCTACCCGGCCGTTTTTTTTTTTGGCCGTCTGTAGCTTCCTCGGACTTTTACAGAAATGTTCGTTGTTATGGGATGAAAGAGTGAAAGAGTGAACATGGGATGGGTGCGAGAAGAGCGGGAGAAAAGAGGAAGGGAAAAAGGGGGAAAGGTGGGAGGGCGTAGTCCGGGTGTGGTCAAGTGTCTGTGTTGGGCGGTAAATCAAACCAAAATGGAAAATAAAAGATAAACGAATGTAATGACATAGTTTAAATATTATAACTTAAAAAAAAAGACAGCGAATGTGATGCAAACGAACTAGAAACTGCACAAATTCAAGAATGAACGTTTTTTTGCGCATGCGTGTATAGCTATATTGTCACGAATTTTTGCTACCCCTCCTTGTAGAAAAGTTGTCAGTTAAAGGTTAAGACATTAATGTTTTTAGCCAATTCTTCCTTAGTTGTCCTCCAGGGGGTATAGCTTCAAAATGGTACCGATCTCCTGGAAATCTATCGCCTTTGTCGAAAGTTTTTTCGAGATATACATATATCCGTCCGTCCACCCATCCATCCATCCATCCATCCATCCATCCAACCAACCAACCATACATACATACATGATGATGATAATTACAACGTCTTGTCAGACGAGTGCCACTCCCTCAGACATTTAAAATTCATGAGCCCAAATGCCTGAGGGAGCATCTATACAAAGATGATGTTACAGAGTCTTAGCTTTGTACGACAGCTAAGTCTCTCTCTCGGTTCAAAATGTTGAGATCCAGCAACAAGCAAGAGCAAGATAGCCAATACACATATACACACACACAAATATACACGGTGCTAGTTAGCCGTTGACCTAGAAAAAGAGTTCATTCGCCCTTACATACATACATACATACATACGTACATACATTAAAACAGACAGGTGAGGTTTATATTATAGCATATGTATGTATGTATTATGCATGTGTGTAATGAATGAAAAAAATAAAGAAATAACTAACGGGGGTGCGGAGCGCCCGGCTTTTCCGGACGTAAAATACGCTTAATATGAAATTTTATTTCGTCTATCGTTCGTACACACACACACACACACACACACACACACACACACATATATATATATATATATATATATATATATATATATATAACTTGAGTTCATTCAGCCATAATCGAAACCGAAACCAAAACTTATGAAGAATTATTCATCAACTGATTTATAAAAAAGGATAGATCATTTAAGTGCGATCACCTATAGTCGAAAACGAAACCAAAACTTATGAAAAATTCTTGGTAAAATTATTTCGTAATATTATTAGATTTTCCTGTGGTACTGACCCTTATAGTCCTTTGGTACCCTTAAGAATTATCGTATTTGTTCCCTTTCTAACTTATTCCTAGGCCAACCATTCGTCTTTAACATTCTTTCATTCTTTTTTGACTTGACTTGTTTTTTTCATTTTAATTTATCTACTTTATTATGGCTTAATTCCTGACGAAAATTACAATACATTATGCATACATTTAAAAACAATTTTAACAATATTTGTTCAACCATCATATAACAACTTCTTCAAAACAAAATACACCAGTATTTTAAATTAACGGTGATCTCGACAAAAAACGTTCCAGTTATTACTTAAAAAATGTTTTTCTGTAAACAACAGCACTAACAACAAAGTCTGTTAAAAAAAAACACTCGAATACACAGAAAAAAAATCGTGATTACAGGATATCAATATAAAAAAATATTTTTTTAATTGTCCCCTTTAAAAAAAAAACAATACATGGGAAGCTAAAAAGTTTAACTATAAGCGCAAAATTCTTTTTCAGTAAAACTGCATTTCTACAGACAATAAGATCTTTTCAAATCCTATTTACACAAGCAACAATTCTCATTTGACAAGTTATATAAACTGAATGACGCAAACTTCCCGTGTGTAAAAACAAATGCATTCTTTTAACATTATCTGTGTGTGTGTATATTTCAAAACAAAGCAATTTCATTTATGTTGAATATACTCTTGTGAAATTGCCTTTTCTTACGTTTTCGTGTGTGAGGTTATTTATTTATATTTTTCATTTCTACTTGTCTCTTTTCCTTTTTCAGCATATCGCCTTTTGTTTAAGTACAGTTTTTCTGTGTTTGTGTATGTAATTTTCTTTTTCTTTATTTACATTTTTTATACTGTTTACACGCCTAGCATTTTTAAATACCCTTTTTTCACATACACATTTTATTGTCGATTTCTTAAATATGTTTTAAATATATATATACGTGTGTGTGTGCTTTATTATTATTATTATTATTATTATTATTGTTGTTGTTGTTGTTGTTATTATTGTTGTTATTATTTTTATTATTATTGTTTTTTTTTCTTTCTGCAATATCGCCTCTGTTTTTTGTTATTGGCTGTATGGTAAATCGTCTAGCATTTATTTTCGTGTGTCGTTAAGGGTCGTATTTTGTGACTATTTTTCTTTTATTAAATACATTTTTTCCATAATGTGAGAGTGTTTCTCTTTCTTTTTTCTTGATTATTGTGTTTATGTGTGAATTTCGTCTAGCAGCATTTTTTTTCCTTCACATTGTGTTTCTTTTTCAAAGGACACTTAGTTGTATTCCGTGGAATTACCGAGCGTCGATTTTGTATCGCAAGATGTTGCATAGAGGTTACATACTGAGGGCACATTAACACTTAACAATTACAAAGGAAATACCAAAATGAAAGTATATATTTGACTCACGTGGTTGTTCCGGATACTGCAGTAACTGGTACTATTCTTGCAGTGCAAGTGGCTGATGTTTTAGTGAAATTTAAAAGTCTGAGTTTTATTGAGGCTGTCCTTGTTGAAAGCACGAATGCAAATACAGGTTGTGAAGGTGGAGTCGTTACACTTTTCGAAAATAAAATAAAAAGAAATCTTCACACTATTGGTTGCTCCTTACACCACCATGGACTACCATTTACAGCTTTATTCAAACATTTAGATGGTACCACAAAAATTCCCACTAAATTCAGTGGTCCATTGGGTAAATTATGTGCAAATGATTGCCATAATTTACCACAAATATTAGTTACATTTCTGTCGAGTTGCCAAATTTAGGCAGAAGCTGCAATAAGCAGCTTATCCTGCCTTGACAGCGTTCAAAATAGACTTTGTAGCCTAGTGGGAAATGACCTTTTCTCTTCCCTGCAACCCCTTTCTCACAGAAGAGATGTTGCTAGTCTGTCTCTGCTTTATCGTTCTTTTAATAGAAAGTGCTCGTCTGAGCTTCAATCTATGGTCCCCCCTCGTAAAACTTTCACAAAAACACTATCAATAATTTCACACACTCTTTATCTGTACCTAAACCTTAACGTAGAGTCCATGAACAAAGCTTCTTTCTTAGAGCTGCACGCCTGTGGAACTCTCTTCCGTTTGCTTTCTTTCCAGCTGACTACAATTTGATAGTCTTCAAGTCCAACGTAAACAAATTCTTGATGAATCCCCCCCCTAAGTAATCCAATTTACAAAATTTCCACTGCGCATGTATATCCATTAACCCATATCCTCGATTAGCCCCGGGCCTTGATAAGTGGAGATTCATTTTGAAATGGAAGATATGGATAGCAAATACTACTCTATGAATACAAAGTTGATATTTCTAGAGTTAAGATGAACTCCAGATTTGCTTCCTAGAAAATTGGTCCACTAAACAAGGCAAAATAGTTAATTTTGGCCATTAACCTCATGTGCCTATGGACCGGTTGGACATATCCACAGAATCTTTTGGCCAAACTAAATAGTTTGATCAATTTTATTGTAAATGTATATGCTATTTGTTGGTTAAATATAAAAAAAAAACTAACAAGTTCCATCACTAACTATGTATATTTACAATATGATTGACAGGATACGGCAGCAATCAATTGAAGTTCAAAAGATTTCACTAAAAAATATTCAGTATAATTGTTTTGCATTGCTTCCAGAGAATGAAAAGTGAAAAATTGGTATTTCGTAGTTATCTATTTGTCAACTGTTTCACGAGGTTTGTAAATACACTTTTTTTTAACTTCTTGACAAGTTGGTTTAATAGTTATCTTACTTCACACAGAATGGAATATTTTTTTTTTGCTTACAAAAATGAAATTTTTTTTTTTGCTATTTTTTTTGCTTACATAAATGAAATATTTTTTCTTGCTTACAAAAATGGAATATTTTTTTTTTGCTTACAAAAATGAAATTTTTTTTTTTGCTATTTTTTTTGCTTACATAAATGAAAAATTTTTTCTTGCTTACAAAAATGGAATATTTTTTTTTTGCTTACAAAAATGAAATTTTTTTTTTTGCTATTTTTTTTGCTTACATAAATGAAATATTTTTTCTTGCTTACAAAAATGGAATATTTTTTTTTTGCTTACAAAAATGAAATTTTTTTTTGCTATTTTTTTTGCTTACATAAATGAAAAATTTAGAAAAAATGAACATAATACATGTTTCAGATTCTTTTCGTTTGTTTTAATTTAATTTTTAAAAATGAATTTAATGTTACGTTTAATACCGGGATACGCCGGTTATATCTTCTAGTATTTATATATATATATATATATATATATATATATATATATATATATATATATATATATATATATATATATATACATACATATATACATATAAGGTAAAATTAAAAGCCAAGAACAATGCGAGATTTTTTTTTATATAGAGTAAAATTAAATGCAAACAAAAGAAATAAAGTTCTTTTTTTTGTTGTTCGTTTTTTCTTTTTCACACAAATTTTAACTCTAAACAACAGTAATTTTTTTTTCTGTTGTATTCAATGGTGATATAAATCTCAATATATTTCAGACTTATTAGTCCATTTTCAAGAGAAGACAGCGGAAGAGTGTTCAAAATTGGAAAAGTAGCCGCCGAGTTTGCCACGTGATACCGCGAAATATAGAACAAAAAATGACGTTAGGAGAACGTTAAAATAAATCAGTTGATGTTTGAAATACTTGTTGCGTTTGTGAATCAAGGGAGATGACTATTCAAGCAAGGTTTTTTTTTATATATATATATACATATATATATATATATACGTATATATATATGTATGTATATATATGTATGTATATATATGTATGTATATATATGTATATATATATATATGTATGTACATATATATGTGTATTTATATATATGTGTATGTATATATATGTGTATGTATGTATATGTATATATATATATATATATATATATATATATATATATATATATAAGGATAGAAACCATTATACAGTGGTTTTAATCGGAAAATAGTGTGGGAGTGCGTGTCAAAATGCATTTTCTGTCGGAAATTCTGCATTTAGTAGCATTAATACCTGTTGTATGTCATGATGCACTAGGAAACAGTGAAAATTCACACGCAAGTGCAATTCAATATTTGCTGTTTTTCGATTCGTGTTTTCTTTGTGCACGAATCGAGATGACTGTAAACAACAACTTGTGTTGGTAAGTGTCCTTCAAAAATCTATCATACACGAAATGTTTGAAAGCTGTTCGCTTATTAGGACAGTAAATATACACGATTGATTAAAGGATTAGTTTGTATACAAAATGACATGAAATAATCACTAGTCTAAACTTATTAAGATTATATGTAATAACGCGCCTATCTATAACTGCAGCAAAAAAAGAACCCTTCCTTTCTCTATACCTTTGTCGCTGTCCTTGCCAGAACAAAAACTGAACATCGATTTAAAACGTTTATTTCCTAGAACATTCCACCTCTGGAACAAAATACGACGATAGTATTTTTAACTAACTTAAATATTAACATCTTCAATGCGTGAAAGCTAATTTCAGAAGAAAAGGAAGACTTTTAGTTGCCCTGGACTACAGTTCACCACTTTATGTGTTGTATTTATTTGCTTTTCCACCGAGTAAATTAGGCACAAGGCCGAGTTTTAATGTGGAGAGAGAGAGGTGAGGAGAAGGGAAAAGGGAACCAGCTCCCGCTTGGTGGGAAATGGGAGCTGGATAGTGATTTATTTATCCATGAGCCCAAATGCCTGAGGGAGTATCTATACAAATATGATGTTACAGAGTCTTAGCTTTGTACGACAGCTAAGTCTCTCTCTCGGTTCAAAATGTTGAGATCCAGCAACAAGCAAGAGCAAGATAGCCAGCAACAAATTAAACTGCAGACCAGCTTAATGCGGGTAATGGTCTTCCGCTTTATGGTTTTTTAAATCAGAGATTTGCTTCTCCTAGAAAGGTTGCCTTCATCACGGCTTACGGGAGCCCTCTCCACCCCCATACACATATACACACACACACACACACACAAATATACACCATGCTAGTTGGCCGTTGGCCCAGAAAAAGAGTTCATTCGCCCTTTGGCTATATATATATATAACTTGAGTTCCTTCAATCGAAACCAAAACTTATAAAGAATTCTTGGTAAAATTATTTATTACAAGAAATGGAAGGCAATAACATTTAAATAACATTCACTCAGACGAAAAAGATGTAAGCGTGCCACAAAAGAACACACACACTATCGTATTAATATATAGAGGATCACACTGGTATGTAGGGTTGCCCCCACATCAACCAGAATAACAATCGATATTCACATGTTTCGAGCGTGATGAGTGACGTCATAGAAATTAAGTTCATGTAATATAGAGTTAAGTTTTTGGGGAGTTGAGATCGGAGGATTGAAGAGAGAGGATCGCTTCGAGACGCTGGAAGGGAAATCTTACGTAGCATTTGTGGTTCTGAAAAAGTATTCCGGTCGTAAATAATAAATGTGTGCATGCTTGCATTTTAAACTTAGTTTTCGTATTTGTCTTTTAAACCCAAGAACGTAAGTTTGGCTTGTCATCATCAACACAAAGAGCATTGTACCCCCTCCTATATCTGCTCCCCATCAAAAAGTATAAAATATAATGACATAAACAACCTTAATCCAACATATACACGCATATTGGTCCTGTACATGATGATGGTCTTCCCTTTTATGCTTTTCAGACGTCTAGTCTCTCTTCTGTGCTTCCCGTATAATATATATAACTATTTGATGGGGTCTCAAAACTCCTTTATATTACATATACCCCGGTATCCAATACAAATACGCTTAAATATGATATTTTAGTTTAGGCAGATTTCGCATTTATTATTATATATACTATTATTATATGTATTAGTTGTATTGGTTATTGTAGTGTACCCAATATATATATATAGTAACAATTTTTAAAGTTTAAAAAAATACACGTCGGTGCCATTAACTAGAATCGAAACCAAATTACTCAGCACATCAGCTATAGTCGTTAATTATCGTTACAGCGTTTGTCGTAACGATATGAACTATGGGCAGATATGTAAGGTTTAACGTCTTGAAGCTTCGAATTAGTTACGTACGCATGCACAGAACGTAGTTAATTGTCTCTTTTTAACGTCAATTGATTTGTTTTACACCTTAGTAACTATTTTCCAGGTTTAAAACCAGATTGACAGTGTTCCCAAATTCAAAATACACTATATATCAAGTTTGTAACCCGTAGAATATATATTCAGAGACGATTTTGTAGAGACTTTTCACATACGCCGAGAAAACGTCAATGTCAACGCCAAGAATAAGAGTGATTACGTCGGCGATGATTTGCATCACGTCGTTTCGCGGAGAAGGCACTCCAATGTGAGCAGCCATGTAGCTACAAGAAACCGAACCATTTAAACTGTTAAACCGGTTAGATTACGTGAAAAAGTCTAGGAATATATATATATATATATATATATATATATATATATATATATATATATATATATATATATATGAAATAAAATGGAGGTGGAAGGACCTGGATACTCAATGTTTCGCCCGATTTATGCGGGCTTCTTCAAACTATATTTATATATATACATATATATATATATATATATATATATATATATATGAAAAGCTTCCTTCAGTTTTGACAGACTATGAATACCCAGTGTAAGGGCGCCTGCGCGTGTAATTTTTGTGGTAAGAGTTGCGCAATCTCTAACGAAACCGCTCCTGAGTCAACATTCTTGGATACCAGAGGCAAGTGGAGTTTCTGGACGACTGGAAACAATGTCGAGATAAGCGGAAAGCACATACAGCGCCTAGAATTCCCAAATGGTCACCCATCTGGTACTAAACGGGGGTAACGTTGCTTAACTTCGGTGATCTGACGGAAACCGGTGTAGCAACGTGATTATGCCGTACAATATATATATATATATATATATATATATATATATAAATATATATATATATATATATTTATATATATATATATATATATATATATATATATAATGTGCTCGAAATTGATAGAACAAGATATATACCTTTAAAAATTTATATTGGTAATGTCCTCACAAAACAATGTCAATTACTTATAAAAAAACCAAAGAATTCTTAAGACGATACTAGAATCTATTTTTAAAATAAAATCCTGCATTAAATGGGTAAAAACGGATTTTAAAAACAATTGCATTTCAAATGGTCACGCATTGAGAAGAAGAAAACCAACAATGGAAGCCAGTAATTGCTGATTATTCAGTTAGAAGATTCAGAGTTCTTTTCCCAAAGAAATAGTTGGCCGAAACGTCATGACACAACAACTAAAAATGAGGAAATTAGTCCGCAATAAATAAATGAATAAATAAATAATACTCATCTCAATAATGAATAAATGATACTCATCTCAATAATAAATAAATGATACTCATCTCAATAATGAATAAATGATACTCATCTCAATAATGAATAAATAATACTCATCTCACTAATGAATAAATAATACTCATCTCAATAATGAATAAATAATACTCATCTCAATAATGAATAAATGATACTCATCTCAATAATGAATAAATGATACTCATCTCAATAATGAATAAATGATACTCATCTCACTAATGAATAAATGATACTCATCTCAACAATGAATAAATGATACTCATCTCACTAATGAATAAATGATACTCATGTCAATAATGAATAAATGATACTCATCTCAATAATGAATAAATGATACTCATCTCAATAATGAATAAATGATACCAATCTCAATAATGAATAAATGATACTAATCTCAATAATGAATAAATGATACTCATCTCAATAATAAATAAATAATACTCATCTCAATAATGAATAAATGATACTCATCTCAATAATGAATATATGATACTAATCTCAATAATAAATAAATGATACTCATCTCAATAATGAATATATGATACTCATCTCAATAATGAATATATGATACTCATCTCAATAATGAATAAATAATACTCATCTCAATAATGAATAAATGATACTCATCTCAATAATAAATAAATAATACTCATCTCAATAATGAATAAATGATACTCATCTAAATAATGAATAAATGATACTAATCTCAATAATAAATAAATGATACTCATCTCAATAATGAATATATGATACTCATCTCAACAATAAATAAATAATACTCATCTCAATAATGAATAAATGATACTAATCTCAATAATGAATAAATGATACTCATCTCAATAATAAATAAATGATACTCATCTCAATAATGAATAAATGATACTCATCTCAATAATGAATAAATGATACTCATCTCAATAATGAATATATGATACTCATCTCAATAATGAATAAATGATACTAATCTCAATAATGAATAAATGATACTCATCTCAATAATGAATAAATGATACCAATCTCAATAATGAATAAATGATACTAATCTCAATAATGAATAAATGATACTCATCTCAATAATGAATAAATGATACTGATCTCAATAATGAATAAATGATACTAATCTCAATAATGAATAAATGATACTCATCTCAATAATGAATAAATGATACTAATCTCAATAATGAATAAATGATACTCATCTCAATAATAAATAAATGATACTCATCTCAATAATGAATAAATAATACTCATCTCAATAATAAATAAATAATAATCTCATTAATGAATAAATGATACTCATCTCAATAATGAATAAATGATACTCATCTCAATAATGAATAAATAATACTCATCTCAATTATAAATAAATGATACTCATCTCAATAATAAATAAATTATACTCGTCTCAATAATAAATAAATGATACTCATCTCAATAATGAATAAATAATACTCATCTCAATAATAAATAAATGATACTCATCTCAATAATAAATAAATGATACTCATCTCAATAATGAATACATAATACTCATCTAAATAATGAATACATAATACTCATCTCAATAATAAATAAATTATACTCATCTCAATAATAAATAAATGATACTCATCTCAATAATAAATAAATGATACTCATCTCAATAATAAATAAATGATACTCATCTCAATAATAAATAAATAATACTCATCTCAATAATGAATACATAATACTCATCTCAATAATAAATAAATTATACTCATCTCAATAATAAATAAATTATACTCATCTCAATAATAAATAAATTATACTCATCTCAATAATAAATAAATGATACTCATCTCAACAATAAATAAATAATACTCATCTCAATAATGAATAAATAATACTCATCTCAATAATAAATAAATGATACTCATCTCAATAATGAATAAGTGATACTCATCTCAATAATGAATAAATGATACTCATCTCAAAAATAAATAAATAATACTCATCTCAATAATTAATAAATAATACTCATCTCAATAAAAAATAAATAATACTCATCTCAATAATAAATAAATAATACTCATCTCAATAATAAATAAATTATACTCATCTCAATAATAAATGAATGATACTCATCTCAATAATAAATAAATGATACTCATCTCAATAATAAATAAATGATACTCATCTCAATAATAAATAAAATATACTCATCTCAATAATAAATAAATTATACTCATCTCAATAATAAATAAATGATACTCATCTCAATAATAAATAAATGATACTCATCTCAATAATAAATAAATGATACTCATCTCAATAATAAATAAATAATACTCATCTCAATAATAAATAAATAATATTCATCTCAATAATAAATAAATGATACTCATCTCAATAATAAATAAATAATACTCATCTCAATAATAAATAAATGATACTCATCTCAATAATAAATAAATAATACTCATCTCAATAATAAATAAATAATACTCATCTCAATAATAAATAAATGATACTCATCTCAATAATAAATGAATGATACTCATCTCAATAATAAATAAATGATACTCATCTCAATAATAAATAAATGATACTCATCTCAATAATAAATAAATGATACTCATCTCAATAATAAATAAATGATACTCATCTCAATAATGAATAAATTATACTCATCTCAATAATAAATAAATAATACTCATCTCAATAATGAATAAATGATACTCATCTCAATAATAAATAAATGATACTCATCTCAATAATAAATAAATAATACTCATCTCAATAATAAATAAATTATACTCATCTCAATAATAAATAAATGATACTCATCTCAATAATAAATAAATGATACTCATCTCAATAATAAATAAATGATACTCATCTCAATAATAAATGAATGATACTCATCTCAAGATGGAAGATCTCCCATGCTGAACTCGAACAAAATAAGAAAATAAAAGAAAACGAAATTCTACGTTATTACCTAAGACATTAAAAGAAACTGGGATCTTGGGAAGATTTCTATGTAAAGTAATTATATGAGTAACAGGATTCGGTGAAAATAATTTCATAAACTGCTTAGCAAATATACCCTATGAATCAAGTGCAAGTACGAAACAAACCATTACAGTTAAAATCTTAAACAAATCTCTCTGTTGGTGTGACGTGATCGACCTGAAGGAGCGGTTTGCCCCTCATTGGGGGAACGCATGACTATGCTAAGATTACTTTAATTGATCCCGGGTAACGGCGGATATCCCAGGGACTTAAAGTAGGAGATAACTATATATTTTATTTTATTGTCAAAATAGATATTGTTTCGAAGTCAGAGATATATATATATTTTGTTATTGAAAATGTACGACAGGAAATTGTCTGGCACCGACGAACTCAGTTCCAGATGTTCTGACTGACAGCCGATGACCCATGGGGGTCCTGGGAGTTTAATGTTGATTTGAATCTCAGATTGCAAGCTAGCGACAAAGCTGGATTGCACACCCGCACTGTCGTGATTTGATTGGCTGAGGAGACTTTCCACCCCGAACACTGACATTCCTATTAATGCTAGAGCCGCGCGAAATTAGTCAGTTTCGAGCCAGAGTTTGTGCGCGGAACTCAAAGTAACAATACCGCTCCCTGAGACGTGACCCCTCCTACAGCCCGTCTGAGACTATCTCGGAAGAGAAGAGAGATTTGAGACTTTTAAGAACTGAACCATATATTTGTAAAAGATCTGTAATATATTTTGTGAAGTAGAATAGAATTCAAACGTCTGTTGTCCTTCTTGCCTGCGTGAGTTTTGTTATTCGTTTTCAGCATACTAGATTCAATGTGACGCCTCCAGAAGTACGAGACGATACGAGGCGAGTGTTACGAAGTTTTAAAAGATCAGGGGTCCTTACGTGACTTCATAAGATAGGGGTGTTACATTGGAATATATAAGTTAGTGCGATAATGTCTGCCGTCTAGTACGATGCTCTAATACCAGCTAGAAGAAAATAAGGAAAGTAACAAAAACAAACAAAAAACATAAGTCAATGAATTTCGACGTTGATAACTTCTCGATTTTTGCCAGTTCTCGGAAGCTCTCATTCAATCACATTAAAAAGGTTGAACTTAAGAAGGCCACTGTTTCTGCTGCCTCCAACTTAATAGTGTTTTTATTTGTTTTTAATTAGCGAACTTGTTCGTTCCATTTCCTTCTTCCAAACAAACAAATTCGTTTTTTATTAAAATAGATTGCGGCAAAAATCACTCGTTGTATTTATGATTGGTGTTTGATCATTTTCATCCACTCGGAAGAAGAGATCGGATTTAGTTGATCGATTTTGTTCGATTCCTAATCGAACTCTTCTATTTAATCGCATTACTCGTACATTTCTTGGCCGGAAAATAACCCCTTGGAGTTCTGTGGCGTGAATTTTTTTTCAATTTTCTTCCCTCCAAAAGGAAATGAGATAATTAATACGTAGCCTAATTTCGTTTTCCTCCTGTCGGCTCTCTCTTCGTTTCATCAAACACGTTCCACGTTCTGAACAACTGTAAATAAAAAAAAAATATGTAAATAAATCAAAAGAAAGACAATTTTTATAAAAACAATATACACAAATATTAAACATGTATAAATACCGAATTAGAGTGTACACACACACGAAAAAATGAAAAAGAGCCATTATCTATTTATCTATAAAAGTGAAATTGTCTGTGTGTCTATCTTTGTGCGTACATTTCCCTACCTAATTACTCTGTCTCGAAGGGTATTGAGATTTTGGGAACTTTTTCCCCACTCTTTTTCTGTGCCTAAACCAAAACGTAGATTCCATGAACAAAGCTTCTTTCTTAGAACTGCACTCCTGTGGAACTCTGTTCCGTCTGCCTGCTTCCCACCTGACTACAACCTGGATGTGTTCAAGTCCAACGTTAACAAATTCCTAATGAACCTCCCCCTTAAGTAGACACTTCATTAAATCTCCACACTGACGTACTGTACTTACAATAACCCTTATCCCTCAGTGGCTTACGGGCCTTGATAAGTGGTGACCTCCGTGTAAAAAAAAAATTGTTTAATCGGTTTTCGGCCATATATTTGGCTGCCAAGGGGTAAAAGTTCAACGATTTGATCGTTGAAAACTCTATCAAACTCTTCCGTCAATTTTGGGTCTTAACACTTGAAATTTTAGATGTAATCTACCTGGATATGAGTCACACTTTTTAATATATATATATATATATATATATATATATATATATATGCACATAAAGTTATGAACAGTAGATAGGTCCCAGGCAAAGCCGTGCTGAATTGCTATTATATATAAAAGATACAAGATTTAATGTATGTATGTATTTGTATCTGTTAATATTTAACCGATAATCTCTTAAACTCCTTGTAACAGAGCACAGAAATTAAAACAGGAAATAGTAATCATACACCACCGATGGTTTATAAGACTAAAATCTCTGAATAACGCGTACAGAAATATGTCGACAAGTGGAAATACAAAGGATTCATTCTAACTTGCAGACATGTTTCGATTTCTTATGCGCATGCGCAAATTCATTCACAGCTCAAAGTGGTTTAATGTTTCTTTTTTTAGTTGGCTTGTGTTTTGTTTTCGATTTTAGCTGATCACATCCAAGTCATTTTCTTTTAAATTTTGAAATCAATATCATATATATATATATACATATATATATATATATATATATATATATATATGTGTGTGTGTGTGTGTGTGTGTGTGTGTGTGTCGTTGATAAGCAAATGAAATACACTAATAATAATAATAATAATAATAATAATAATAATAATAATTCTGATTTCGTTTATCAACGTCGCTCTGAAAAGTGATGGGATTAATTTCCAGAGGATTTCCCTTAACAAGGAGCTTCAAAGGTAGTACATACAATAGCTGAGGTCTGAAGGCTGCCTAAAACATCGCAGGTCGTAGTTTTTTCAATCGTCCTTCCAGACGACTTGATACTACTCTTAGTGTCCCAACTAGCACCGATTATTTGTGTTTTAACCCCGTGTATACGCCTTATCTCCAAGGCCAATGGACAATACTTACTCCACTTATCGTTCTCCTTCTCTCTCACATTTCTGTCCCAGGGTACTGAGAAGTCTATAATCTGCAAGGTTTTTAAGACCTTGTCAATGACGACCAAATCCGAACGATTATGTTCTAATTGCTTGGTCGTTATGACACTTTTGTTCCACCATACCTCTATCTTGCCATTCTCACTTATTCTTACTTCCCCAGGCACCTACTCAAACGATTTTGCAGCACACTTTACCCCAACCCTCTTAAACACCTCCCAATATATCCGGAATTCCATGCGATCGTGTCTTTTGCGGTACTTTATCTGGGCCAGTCCACTACACCCTGCTGCAAGGTGCGCAATTGACTCTGAGGTCTTACAAATCCGGCATTCTACAGCAACTTCCTCTCCTAGAACCACTTTTTTGAACAATTGTGTTCCTAATGCCTGCTCTTGTGCTGCACGAACAAAAGCTTCAGTACTCTTAGTCAGATACCCAGCTCTAAGCCATTGTCATGATCTTTCATTTTGCCAGTTCATCTGCCCTTTCTCTATTCATACGTTCCACATAATCGGCCTTGATCTCACATACCTCGACTTCATTGGCCACAACCTTAAGCATCCACTCCTCACTTCTAACCACATGCCCCTTCAACGACATCTCAGTTCTAACACAATATTTTACACTTTTCAATCCTCTCCCACCCTCTTCCCTCTTTTGATACAGCCTTGCTCGCTACTCCGAATGTGAAATATAACAAACATTGCTAAAACTTTCTTGTTTTGATATCCATGGCATGAAATCCTTGTCAGCCCATTCTAAAATTACCACACTGTATCTCAAAACACTGACTGCCAATGCATTCACCGCTTTCATTAGGTTTCCTCCATACAGTTTCGACTTTGCAATTAGTTTCACTCTTCTAAGATACTCCTTCCTGACTTTCTCCTTCATTTCTCTGTTCATGATGCCTACAGTCTTCAATACTCCCAAATACTTATACGCTGTATTTCTTTCCTAATTTCCCCATTTGGCAGCACTATTCCATTCGAATGAACCTTTTTTCATCACCAGCACCGCACATTTACTAATCACAAACTCCATCCCGATGTCTTCCAAGTGTGTCCCTACAAGTTCTACCAGTTTCTCCATTTCCTTTTCATTTCTACCGAATATTTTCAAATCATCCATAAACAGTATATAGTTGAAGCGTCTTCTACTATATCCAAGGTTATACACTAGTTTCTCTCTCTTCAAGAGGATGCTCAGTGGCATCATTATCATTACAAAAAGAAGTGGAGAAAACGAATCTCCTTGGAATATTCCACGTTTGATGCCAATCTGCCCCATTCCTCTTCTTCCTCTTTGCATCCTGCATTACTGCCTTATCAATCAGGTATTGCTCTTTGGTACTCCTCGAGCCTTTCCGACACCCTTTCAGTTCATCATGGAAAACACCATTACTCACAAGATGTCCATAAATTTTTTCCCGCAAACATTCCAGTTAACAGTTTCCACATTAGTGGTAGACCTGTAATTGGTCTGTAATTGCTGACATCTGTTCCCTTTGCAGGATCTTTCCCAGTTAGTGTCGTTCTTCCCTTAACAAGCCAACCAGAGACATCTCCCGACTCTACAATCCTTTGCAGGTCATCAGCTATAGGTCAATAGTAATAAATAAATAAATAAATAAATAATAATAATAATACATACATACATACATACATACATACATGATGATTGCAACGTCTTGTCAGACGAGTGCCACTCCTTCAGACATTTAAAATCCATGAGCCCAAATGTCTGAGGGAGTATCTATACAAATATGATGTGACAGAGTCTTACCTTTGTACGACAGCTAAGTCTCTCTCTCGGTTCAAAATGTTGAGATCCAGCAACAAGTAAGAGCAAGATAGCCAGCAACAAATTAAACTGCAGACCAGCTTAATGCGGATACTGGTCTTCCGCCTTATTGTTTTTAAATCAAAGATTTGCTTCTCCTAGAAAGGTTGCCTTCACCACGGCTTACGGGAGCCCTCTCCACCCCAAAATACATGCATACATACATACATACATACATACATACATACCAACCACTGTAACAAAAAGCCTCTAAAATTAGATTCATTATTTATAACTAAAGAACAAAAAATAAATACAATACACCCGACGACAGTTTACTCAAATCTAGAAATGTTGTATACGTTTTAAATGCTCTATAGGAGAATGTGTCTAAAAATAACATAGACATCGGCATTACTAGAACCAGTATCTCTCGCTGACTAACATTATACCTAACTTATAATAATTAGGTCGTTGTATGTATTTGTGTGTGTCAATCTATCTATCTAGCTAGCTAGCTAGCTAGGTATCTATCTGTCTCCATTTTGTATATTCGTTCATCTCGAAAATTCTTAACCTTTCACTTGTGAATCGGGTGCATTATTATCCCCAAAATATCTTACGCAGGCATCACGGAAAACATTGGATAATCTAATCGAAGCAAAGCAGATTAGAATTATTCGAAGAAATTAATAATTTGAGTTATTAAGCCCTAAAACAACATTATTCTACTACAAATATCGTTTTTTGATATTGAAACATATTCCTTAATACATTAATTTTTATATTGAACCATATTTTAACACGTTTATCAAAAAGATAATATTTCAATATCAGGAAAGGAATGTATTAAGCAATATGTTTCAATATCAAGAAAGAAATGTATTAAGAAATATGTTTCAATATCAAAAAAGAAATGTATTAAGAAATATGTTTCAATATCAAAATTAATGTATTAAGGAATATGTTTCAACATCAAAAAAAGAAATATATTAAGAAATATGTTACAATATAAAAAAATGTATTATGGAATATGTTTCAATATCAAAAAACGAAATCTATTAAGAAATATGTTTCAATATAAAAACATGTATTAAGAAATATGTTTTAATAGCAAAAAAGAAATGTATTAAGAAATATGTTTCAATATAAAAACATGTATTAAGAAATATGTTTTAATAGCAAAAAAAAAATGTATTAAGAAATATGTTTCAATATCAAGAAAGAAATGTATTAAGAAATATGTTTCACTATCAAAAAAGAAATGTATTAAAAATATGTTTCAATATCAAAATTAATGTATTAAGGAATATGTTTCAATATCAAAAAAAAAAGAAATGTATTAAGAAATATGTTACAATATAAAAAATGTATTATGGAATATGTTTCAATATCAAAAAAGAAATGTATTAAGAAATAGATTTCAATATAAAAACATTTATTAAGAAATATGTTTTAATAGCAAAAAAGAAATGTATTAAGAAATATGTTTCAATATCAAGAAAGAAATGTATTAAGAAATATGTTTCAATATCAAAAAAGAAATGTATTAAAAATATGTTTCAATATCAAAATTAATGTATTAAGGAATATGTTTCAATATCAAAAAAAAAAGAAATGTATTAAGAAATATGTTACAATATAAAAATGTATTATGGAATATGTTTCAATATCAAAAACGAAATGTATTAAGAAATATGTTTCAATATAAAAACATGTATTAAGAAATATGTTTTAATAGCAAAAAAGAAATGTATTAAGAAATATGTTTCAATATCAAAAAAGAAATGTATTAAGAAATATGTTTCAATATCTAAAAAGAAATGTATTAAGACATATATTTCTATATCAAGAAAGAAATGTATTAAGAAATATGTTTCAATAACAAAAAAGAAATGTATTAAAAATATGTTTCAATATAAAAATTAATGTATTAAGGGATATGTTCCAATATAAAAAAAAAGAAATGTATTAAGCAATATGTTTCAATATCAAAAAAAGAAATGTATTAAGAAATATGTTTCAATAACAAAAAAGAAATGTATTAATAAATATGTTTCAATATAAAAAAGAAATGTGTTAAGAAATATGATTCCATTTCAAAAAAAGAAATGTTTTAAGAAATAATATCAAAATGCGAGATGAAACTTGCATTTTTATCACTAGAAGTTAAGTAGAATATAAGACATCTTCCGCCGCCATGGTAGCAAAATAAAAAAAAAGCAAAAAACAAAAACAAAACAAAAAAAAAACATAACAAAAAAAAAAACACTTGTAGTGTCTATCTCACCTGCGTCATTTTTTTACTACTGTAGCACGGAAAAGATCTAGTTTACATATTTTGAAGCTGTGAGCAGTTTATATACCGGTTATATAGCTAGATCCCCTCTTTGTAGGCTGTGTATATGAACTGATTACGTGAATAGGTTGCGTGTTCGATAAGCTTGATAGCTTGAGGTCATCGTTACTAGGACAACCTAATAAAGAAAACAGTCAACAATAATGGCACGTGTTATGAGTACATTTAAGATATCGAAATGAAGCACGCTGAAACAAGATCATATATTTACATATGTACAAGGAATATTTATTTACATAGAAAGGTTACGAAAGTTGCAGAGTGTTTGTGTGCTTATAACTAGCATGCAAGTAGATAAACGTTCGTTGCGTGTATGCGTGCGTGAATGTATGCGAGAGTTCGTCGAAGCATACGTTGAAAATTCATTGTGTGTGTAAGAGTTTGTTCATAGGAATTTCATACCTGTCTTGAGAGAAGATAAACGCTCTGTCGAGGCGTGGACGTAATTTGCGTGCCATTCACATTTTGAGGTTTGAATTGAAGGCAAACACGTGTTGTCAGATCCATGTCTTGAGTGGAAAGAGAAAGAGGAGAGAGACAGAGAGACAAAAAATGGAAGCGGAAATAGAGAGCACCACCTGTTGGGCAAAATGGAGGTTACCTCAGGGGCGACAACTGATGCGTTGGTTAAAAGGTGTATGGATGGATGCGTGTGCGGTTTGCGTAAATGCATGTTACATTAAAAAGGCATGTTCCTATATATTAAATGTTATTCACACGAAGTTTTGGTCGGTGTAAACGTAAACCTTCTTTATGTGTATCTTGCCGAACTCCCAAAATTCATACTACACATATCTCCAAAAACTCGTACTGGAATCGATAAAATATTTGAAAACATTCAATTTGTAAGAATTGAAATTGATTTGAGTTACCGGGGGGGGGGGTCGGAGAGAAGAAAAGACACTGCTGTTTTGCCGTTACTGAAAACCTGGGTGTCTGTTTCCTACTAAGTTAAATAAACATTCTAATCTCGTTGGAAATCACGTTGGAATTCTCGCCACTGAGAGTTAGCATGTATAAAAAGGAGTTGTCTCACTACGGGTTAGTGATTAGTGAAGAACCTAGTTACCTAGCTTGCTAGTCGGTTGGCGTCTCTTAGACTGATTATCTCGTTACTATTGTTCGGCAAACGTTACCAGTTAATTGTTACCTTCACAAGGAAAGAAAAGACTGCTTGTACGCAACGTTACCATTTCGTTGCAAGCCTTTACTTCCTTTTCTTACCCCCTCCCTCTTCGTGTTGATGAAATAATCCCAACAAATTATTAGTGACAATCTTCTAGAAATTAAAGCTCCAACCTTCAGCGCGGGTGAGACTAAGATATAATTTTGAGTTACTTAGCACGTCCAATTAGTCATGGCTGACGGATCACAAGCATGCTACTATGTTCCGTTTCAAATTACGTGCAGATCTTTAAGTTCGATAAGATAGATTTGAAGAAGGTTACATCGGCCAAAACGTTGCCAGAATAACACTTCAGATGAGAACAGTAGTTCGACTGTTGTTCTAATTATTTATATAACCCGACATTCTTTTTCTTATCTGCAGTGTTATTTTGTAAAATTTTCGGTCGGCATTCTCTAAGTGTATCTTTCAAACCCAGGAATATTTCTGCTGAACTCTGGAATCTGCAGCAAAGTTCGAACGAAGCACTCTATTTTGCTCTTGTTCCGTCAGCTATTAGGGATAAAATTCGCAAGTGTATTTGAGTCCCGCTCACATTGGGGATTGAACCTTCAACCTTCAGAAGAAGGTCATTAACAGTTCAATTTTACCAAAACATTTATCGACAAGAGTAGTTCAGATAATAATCTAAATAATACGAATTACCGATTCTCATCTGAAAAGTTCAGACTGATGAGACTAAACAGAAAAGATTTTAAAATACGGGAAACAGCCTTGCGCATAGGTAGATCTAATAAAAAATAACACATTTCACAAAAGAACGAACTGTAATGCAGTTGTTAGTTATATTTAACTGAAGGTTTAAAGTTTAATTTTCACTGCGGGTCTTACACAAAATACTATTGTAAATTACTTTGGGCGTCTAGCTGGTCACAGCTGACAGAACAAGGCCATGCAACACTCGTGGTGAAAAATTCCTGTTTGAAATTCTGTGAGTTGGAAGAAAAATTCTCCAATTCCATGTGATACACTTGAAGAAGATCGGAGATTCATCAGACAAAACATTGTAAAAATAACAATCAAGATGCGTGCAATAGTCCAAATAATCCACTAAATGGATTTTTTGTAGTTTGAAACCTGGCTAAATATATTATAAAGAACCGACAAAAGGGTTGTAAATAGTTTTATTAAAGAAAAGGAAAGAAAAAAAACCTACATGATTCATAAACGAAAGAAATGTTTTACAGAAGTTAGGAAATCAATGTAAACATTGCGGTACAAATTCCTGTTGAATATCTGGCGTGTGTTGCACCAGTCTCTATTGATCCCCCACCTTTCTTGGGCGTGGATTTCTAGGAGGACTGACCTTCACTTCTGCCCAAAGTCTCGTACCAATCTTGCCAGGCTGACGCCAAACTTTGTAAATGGCCAAACATTGTAATGCGCCACAGACTGCTAACACCGCTGAACTCTAAGGGCGGTGAGGCCATGCCCCAAATCGGGGTCGATAGATTGCCGACCGCCATTACTGTTGGCATGAGTTGACCAACTTGGCATGCTATCGATATTACTTTGTTCAAATTCTTTCTCATTCCGGTGGGCGAGCTGAGCGAGATGTACTTGTCGGTTATTTGTGTGACAGATTTGCGTTTGTGCGTCAGCTTACTGCGTCTGCCAAGATCATAGAAAAAGAACGAAAAAGAATTAGCACAACATGTGTCCGTGCCCGCGTCGCGTTGACTACATCGACCAGAAAATTAAAGGAGAAAGCGTATATATAGATCGCAGTTTGGATTACAATATTAACCCAAGCTTGTATTGTTTTACGAATAGAGATTATTTATTTAGCGAAATGGTAAAATAATTAAATATATTGCCGTGACGTGTGTTCGTTTCTCTTCTGATGGGGGTAAGTTCTTTAGTATTTATTTAAAACTTCCGTGGAAATAAAAGTGAAAATCATAGGTGCGAACCTTGGATAGATCGGCCATATTCTAAACAAAGTGTATTGCAAATTGGACGGAAAGGACTAATATATGTAATTTAGTCTAACAGAGGATCGCGGACAGTTGAATAGCGAGATGTTCACATTTCATTTAAACTGCAACACTGCGACGATGAGACAGGGGTTGGAGCTTGATTGACTGTGCGAGGGCTATTAGATTAGCGATTTTTTTTACCCTATCTAAAAGCAGATGAGTTTATCAAGATGCGGCAGCAATACTCCACGCATGGGCAGATGGTGGCTTTGTAGAAATAAAGTATATTCTTAGGGGTGAATATTTTCTAGCCTAGTAGAGAGCACATAACTTCAATGAAGCGGCCTTTGTAATCTCCTCAAGGTATTTGTTCAAATTCATGTTACCTGTGAAGGTTAAGATGAGGAGTTTGGATGAAGTCGTGCCTCTCTTTTCAGTGGGATACATATTTTTGAAAACTTAAAAAAAGATTTTATGATCCAGGTAAAATCGTTTTATTAGCATTCTTTCAGCCTTACTTGACTGTTTGACAATTACTTTTTCAACTGCCGCTTATCCAGTTGAAGGTGTATTCGAGTTCGACGTTAATGTAAAACTATTGTAATGCTTTGTCCAGAGGTGTTTCTTGTTTTTTTTTAAGTGAGTAGACTTCTAAAACGCTATTATCCGTATTTGCGATTTTTTTGTTATACGTCGCAATTACAATCGTTTACAATGTTTCCAAAAATCTTGATTGGTTAATATTTATGTCACAAGTTTGACTAAAGAGCTCCTATAACCGTGTATTCTTGTGATTGACTCTGATCAGCGGTTAGCGTGGATAGCCCATCTGCATAGCCAATTCTATCAGTTCGGGAATACTCCAATATTTTAGTTAAGAAAGATAGTTTCAAATCCCATACATATATTCGCCCTATAAATTAATAGTCCCCTTTTTTCGAACTAAATATCGTTAATAAAGGCTTATAATAAGTCGAAAGGTCAAAAAAAGCTTCCATGAAAATACTTATGACATTTTGATACCGCCTATATTATACTTAGTTTCCTTTTCAATTGGTTCTACGCTTTTTCTGCGAGCGTGCACTATGTTTTCTTTTGTTCCATCTGGCATAAGATATAAAATGTACGACCCGATACAGTACAAGCTCCCATCGCAGGCGACAATGATATCTAATTGGGGTTTAATGTGAGTCAAAAATGTTTCTGATGTTAAGTTAGTTTTTATTTCTTTTATGACTGACACTGAATCGTCCAATTTTAAATTTTATCTTTTTCAGTAATTCATTCAGCAATGCAAAAAGTTAAAACTTTATGAATACTTGGTAATTGTTAGCTTATCCAACAAAGATCTGAAGTTCGGTGACATTTCTTAAAAGAAAAGGGCTTTTGGTCCCTTTGTATCAGGGTGTCTTCCGTCCCTGTCAATGATATACCCGAGATACATTTTTCCCTCATAAAAAATCGTATTGCGTTTTTTTTAATCTTGAACCCGAAGTTACGTATTCAGTCAAAAACCTTGGATAACTGAGATGTTAATCGACAGCTTTTTACATTATTGCAATGCTATCCAAGTAGTCAAACGCAAGTTCTAAACCGCCCAACATGGAATAGAGGGTGTGCAACCTCAACACGGAATGCCAACTTATAAAACGTGTAAAAATCTCATTGATATTGACATATAGTACTTTCGCACTCCTCTTTAACAGAGATATTAAGATAAATACCGCTTAAGTTCGCCTTGCAAGATAGTGCTCCACCATCTTATTAAATTCTCCGGTATGGGTTAGGAATAGTAGGAATCTATTAGGATAACATTAAAGCCCGTTGAAAAATACGCACACATGCATATTGATTGGGATTTTTCCTTAGATATACAGTGGAGGCCCATTTGATAATATACCAGCATTTTCTGGTTCGTCTATTTTTTTATTAGTTTGTCCTCTTAACACAAATACGGCGTTTTTTTTTTAAGTATGTTGTTAGCCTTTTCTCTCAGCTTGAATGTGTCTCGGTGAATTTTCTTGTCTCTACCGACAAAACTTCGGGGATTGTTTTCTTTTAATTCTGTCTTTGACATACGTTGGCGTATTTTCCACTTTTGTCAAAAACTGTTGATTGGTGTGCATCACAAACAAAACCGATTACTCCAATCAGTCCCAAATAAATTTGAATAATTCTTTTACGGAAACATTTAATTTTGTGTAATGCCATTTACAGTTACGAGTAGCGTTAGCTCACTGTGACATTTTACTTTTCTCCTGTTTCTTTTACTACCCTTTTAATCTTTTTTTTTAATTTAAATAAATGTTCATAGTTTTTATTGACGAAAAATTTTAATGTTTTTAAAATCTTTTGGCTGCCGTTTTTATCGAAATTTTAAATTCTCTTCTTGTGTGAAGATTAATGATTGACAATCTAAAACCAGAATTTATTTACAGCTTTTCTATTTAGACTACAAGAGTTTTCGTAGGTCTTATCTGATTTGCATTTGATCTTGATTACATGTCTTTTTTCTATTCTTTTGATTATCATTTGACTACAATTATTATATGTCTTATTTCGAAAAGAAACAAACTGTCTCTCGTAACGACAGTTTTTGCAGCATTGGACATTAAGAAGTATCTTGTCCTGATAAAACCCCCAGCTTTATCTCCATTTTTGCGGTAAATATTAAGCATTCGATGTCGTCGCTTGACAATGCGTTAATTAAAAACCATAATGCTTATTTGCAATGAACCAGAATTTCATTTTGATAAGTTTATGTATCTATATTTGTTGTAGAATAATGTTGTTTTAGGGCTTAATAACTCAAGCAAATTATTAATTTCTTCGAAGAATTCTAATCTGCTTTTATTCTTCGGTATCGTGCAATCACCGATCCTGATATTTTCTACTTTCTAACAGTATGCAAATGTTTTTCTCGTTCGATGAATCTTTACAGCATGCTGTAAAACATCTTCATATTTTTATCGAAATATCTTCATACGGAAAACTAGTAAATGTTTCAACAGAATTTTCACTTTCGTTGTAGGCACAATATAGTGTTATTTCATATAAGATAACATTTAGTTAATTTAATGTTTTAATAAGTACTTGGTGACTCCTATGTAAAATAAAAAAGTACCATTATGTAGACAGCTATATGCAAACGCATGCGAACTGACGTCATTGGTAGAGAAAAAGACTGTAAACAGTTCGAGATCACCTGAATACCGTCCAAAATAAAGTGAAAAGCGTGGAGCACTGAACGAAATTACATTCGAGATACCGTAACTAACATCACAGCCACAAAACTGAGAGAATAAATGTCGTTGTTATAAAAAAAGCGTACATGTATGTTTCAACATTTTAAGGAATTGTCAGTAAGGAGGTTACTGTTCTCTTTGTTGCACGATTAGAACAACATATATTTGAAATATTTATGCATATGTGTGGGCATAGTCACAATATTGTTGTTGTATATACGTGCAAATAGTCAATATATTGTTGTTGTATATACGTGCAAATAGTCAATATATTGTTGTTGTATATATGTACACATAGTCACTATATTGTCGTTGTATATGTGCACACATAGTAATTATATTGTTGTTGTATATGTGTACACCTAGTCACTATATTGTTGTTGTATATCTGTACACATAGTCACTATATTGTTGTTGTATATGTGTGCACATATTCACTATATTGTTGTTGGATATGTGTACGCATAGTCACTATATAGTTGCTGTATATGTGTGCACATAATATCTATATTGTTGTTGTATATGTGTACACATAACCAATCTATTCTTGTTGTATATGTGTGCACATAATATCTATATTGTTGTTGTATATGTGTACACATAACTAATCTATTCTTGTTGTATATGTGTGCACATAATCACTATATTCATGTTGTATATGTGTGCACATACAACAATATAGTGATTATGTGCACATATATACACCACCAATATAGTGACTATGTGTACACATATACAACAACAATATAGTTATTATGTGCACACATATTCAGCAACAATATAGTTACTATGTGTACACATATACAGCTAAAATATAGTAACTACTTGTACACATATACAACAACAATATAGTGACTATGTTTGCACATATACAACAACAATATAGTGACTATGTTTGCACATATACAACAACAATATAGTGACTATTTGCACACATATACAACAACAATATAGTAATTATGTGCACACATATACAACAACAATATAATGACTATGTGTGCACATATACAACAACAATATAGTAACTATGTGTGCACATATACAACAACAATATAGTGACTATGTGTGCCCATATACAGCAACAATATAATGACTATTTGCACACATATACAACAACAATATAGTGATTATGTGCACACATATCCAACAACAATATATAGTGACTATGTGTGCACATATACAACAACAATATAGTAACTATGTGTGCACATATACAACAACAATATAGTGACTATGTGTGTCCATATACACCAACAATATAATGACTATTTGCACACATATACAACAACAATATAGTTATTATGTGCACACATATACAACAACAATATAGTAACTATGTGTGCACATATACAACAAAAATATAGTGACTATTTGTACACACATACAACAGCAATATAGTGACTATGTGTGCACATATACAACAACAATATAGTGACTATTTGCACACATATACAACAACAATATAGTGATTATGTTCACACATATACAACGGCAATATAGTGACTATTTGTACACACATACAACAGCAATATAGTGAACAACAATATAGTGACTATTTGCACACATGTACAACAACAATATAGTGATTATGTGCACACATATACGACAATATAGTCACTATGTGTACATATATACAACAACAATATAGTTATTATGTGCACACATATACAACTACAATATAGTGACTATTTGTACACATATACAACAGCAATATAGTTACTATGTGTGCACATATATAACAACAATATAGTGATTATGTTCACACATATGCAGCAACAATATAGTTACTATATGCACAAATATACAACAATATAGTGATTATGTACACACATATACAACAATACAGTGATTATGTACACACATATACAACAATACAGTGATTATGTACACACATATACAACAATACAGTTATATGTACACACATATACAACAATATAGTGATTATGTACACACATATACAACAATACAGTGATTATGTACACACATATACAACAATACAGTGATTATGTACACACATATACAACAATACAGTGACTGTGTGCACACATATTCAACAACAATATAGTTATTATGTGCACACATATACAACAACAATATAGTGATTGTGTGCACATATACAGCAACAATATAGTTATTATGTGCACATATATATATATATATATATACACTTGTGCCCGATATTATTCATACCCCTCGGATCTTTGAGATTTCTATAAGATTATTGCTCAAACCAGAAAGTAGACAATATTAAAGGGATTTCAAACAATAAATCAAGCATAAGCATTTAATTTAAACTCAACAAATAAATAAATTATGCAAGTTTGAAACATTATACAAAGAAAAACAATAATGGCACTAGTTCAAAATTATTCATACCTCTCTTACTAATAGTTAATAGCATGCCCTTTATTCTTAATAACTGCCTGTAACCGTTTTGGATATTTATCAACAAGGTTTTTACAAGCATCAACACTGATTTTTGACCATTCTTCAATGCAGTAGTTCTCCAAATCCCTCAAATTTCTAGGTTTCCGCTTTTTAACCTCAGTTTTCAATATGTGCCAGAGGTTTTCGATAGGGTTCAGGTCGGGACTCTGGCTAGGCCATTCCAAAACATTAATTTGATTATCCTCAAACCATTTCTTGACTATTTTGGCAGTATGTTTTGGATCATTATCCTGTTGAAGGACCCAGATAGGTCCTTAATGGAGCTTCTCCGCATCCTGTCTAATGTTTTTCTGGAGTATCTCCAAATATTGCTCCTTCTTCATGGTTCCATCTATCTTGACCAAACTACCTGGACCACTAGCCGAAAAGGAGCCCCAAAACATTAGGCTACCACCACCATGTTTCACCGTGGGTATGGTGTTCTTTGGGTTGTAAGCTTCTCCTTTCTTCCTCCAAACGTAAGAAGCATCCATATGGCAAAACAATTCAATTTTTGTTTCGTGAGTCCACAAAATACTTGAGAAAACGGACTCTGGAGAATTCACATGGGTCCTAGTAAACTTTAGATGTGCTGCAAGGTGTTTTCCGGTGTGCAATGGAGTCCTTCTTGGTCTTCTTCCTTTCAGACCATTTTCATGCAGAGTCCTTTGCAATGTTTGCCTTGATATTTTTATGCCAGAAGACTCCAGATTTTCTAAAATGTCCTTAGTAGTGGTGGTTGGATTTGCATTAACACTTCTTACAATATTCCTGGTGGCTCTAGCAGACAGTTTCCTTTTCCTTCCTCTACCAATCAAGTTGTTTGTTGTGTGGTGGCTCTGGAATTTTTTGATGATGCTCTGTACTGTTGCTGTAGGGACCTCAAATTTCTTGGAAATTGACTTTTAACCTAAACCATCCTTATGTGAATTCGCAATTTTAGTCCTAAGATCATTACTAAGCTCTTTTTTTCTTCCCCATTCTAATAAATTTTATTCTTTTATTGGTTTTCAGTTGATATCATTTTAATTTCTGAAAAATGCAAAAAACGAAATGAAATTAATCAAAGGTTGTATAAAAGCATTCAAAATAAGAATCAAACAGGAAACAAACAGTCAGAAACTCGATTAATACTGAAAATATAAGGGGGTATGATTATTTTTGAACATTGCAGATTTTATAAATAGCTGTATATTTCTTTTATTACAAGTATCCCGAGATTTTAAGATGACGAAAATGATCAGAAGAGGTTTATTAAGAATATGTATCAATATGGACGTAAACAATAAATTCTAACAAAGTTACACCTAATAAACTCAATTTTCAAGGGGGGGTATGAATAATATCGGGCACAACTGTATATATATTTTAATTTAATTTTCACCCCAAACAAGGCACAGTGCCACTTTGAAGCAGGGGGCTTCTATTAGGGACTTAATTAGCGGGGTATTATTAAAGGAGATGAGTAGAAAGATGTTTGTTAACATTACACTTGAACTTCTGCATATCATTGCAGTTGGGAAAGCAGAATCCTGGAAGGGCGTTCCAAAGACCTGCAGTTCTGTGGAAGAAACTATTGGAGTAAAAGGCTTTCTTGCACCTAAGGATCTCCACTGTAAAGGGATGAGACTTAGTAGCTTGTCGGGTTTGTCGGGGTTAGTTACGTCGGGGAGGTACAAGTGTTTGCAGTTCGTCAGAGCATTCACCATTAAAGTATTTGTAGAACAGGCAGAGGGCTGCAACATCTCGTCGATGTGACAGAGGCTGAAGCCTAGATTACAGTTCAGGACCTATCAGGTTGGCGACTCTCTTTTGAACCCTGTCCAGGAGCGGGAGACAAGCAGCAGATGCACCAGCCCAGATGTGACAACAGTACTCCATACATGGGCGAATGGTTACCTTATAGAGGTATAGGATACTGTCAGGCGTAAAGAGTTTTCTAGCACGGTAGAGAGAGCCAACCTTCCTTGCAGCAACCCTGGCAATGCTCTCAATGTATCTATTCCAGTACATATTCCCTGTAAACGTTAGGCCGAGGAGTTTAAAAGAAGTACTTTCAGGCAATGTGTTATTGGCCATTGCTAATGGTGGTAGAGAAGGTTTCTTTTAGTTATTGAAGGAAACAAGCTTAGTCTTAGCAGCATTGAATGTGACCAAGCAGTTTGTCCCCATTCCACTACGGATTGGAGGTCATCCTCTAGAGTTTCTGCCATTTCCTTGGATATGTGTTCATTTGTTTTTCCCTCATATATGTTATAGAGAGTGGTGTCATCAGCAAATATACCCATCGCCGAAACAATTTTATCAGGGAAGTCATTTATGAATATCAGGAATAATAGAGGTCCAAGGATAGACCCCTGAGGTACACCCGCATTTATGTCATATTGTTTGGATGTATGTCCGTCGAGGACAACTTTGATTTTTCTATTACTTAAGAAGGATTTTATTACATTATGAATTCTTCCAGTGATTCCATATGATCAAATTTTCCTTAGAAGACCATCGTGCCATACCCTGTCAAAAGCCTTAGATATATCAAGGGCCACCGCTCTACCCTCCCTGTTTTATCCAATGAACGATATATACGTTCAGAAACTACAGTAAAGATATCTGCTGTTGAACGGGCTTGCCTGAATCCATATTGTTTGTCAGTCAGGAGTTTAGCAGCTGTTAGGTGCTGGACTAGGACTTGGTTAACTATGGACTCAAATATTTTGGCGAAAAGCGGGAGTAGGCTAATGGGGCGATAATTTAGTGGGTCAGTTCTTTCACCAGAATTCTTGAAGACTGGTACCACAGAGGCAGTTTTCCAGCAGTCGGGAAAACAAGATTCGTTAAGGCATTTATTGTAAAGTGTGGACAGAACTGGAGCAACCTCGGCAGAGAATTTTTTTTATAGCAAAGCCGAAATGAGATCAACAACATAGTGACTATGTGCATACACACACACACACACACACACACACATATATATATATATATATATATATATATATATATATATACATATATATATACATATACATATATATATATATACATATATATATATATATATATATATATATATATATATATATATATATATATATATACAAAACCACGTAGACAGATAGAAGGTTAAAAACGAAGCAGTAAACACGTCTATGACATCATAGCGTAATGGATTAGGACGCTGAACTGAAATGCATAAGGTCCAAGGTTCGAATCCTACCAACACTCAAGCTACGCTGAAGAAGAGTAGGGCTCCGAAGCACGCGTGTCCACACATTACTGTTATTTAAAAAATAATAAATAAATAGATTTAAAAATACGTTCAAATAAAAAATGGGCGACTTTCTAAGAAAAACACCGGTGCTCCGAGGCGGAGACATCAACATTAATATTGTTTAAAGAATCAACTAAACCACGTAAACAGATGAACGATAAAAAACGAGGCGGTATAATCGTCTATGACATCATAGCGTAATGGATTAGGGCGCTGATTGAAATGCATATGGTCCAAGGTTCGAATCCTACCAACAGTCAAGCTACTGAAGAGGACTAGGGCGGCAAAACAAGCGTGTCCGTAGATCACTGTTTTTAATAATAAATAAAAAAAAATATATATATATATATATATATACATACATTTAATTAAAACTATAAAATTGTATATGCATAATTAAATAAAAATTAATCTGTATACATACACACACTAGTATTTCATACTTATGCAATCATCATCGAACGAGCGGAAATCGTAGACATTGTATAAACGCGAGTTGATTGCCTTTTAGATTTTATTCCGTACACAGTGCTCATCCTTAAGTATTATAAAAAGGGGATTGATAAATATAATTAAACACTAATTATTCTATATACATAAAGACACCAGTGTTTCATGCTTACGCTATCATCAGTGTAGGAAATGACAATTCCTGCAGATCATGAGATTCGAACTAAGCCACTCATCCCCTATTGCTCTATTTGCTCGGCCTTTGCCGCAAACAATTGCCTCTCGAATGAAGACACGAGATAATTATTATTTACTTTGTTTTCGAGCACAGTTTTTTTTTATCAAATCTGTTGGATCATCTTGTTACAAGGCAACGCCGGTACACGGGTCCTGCAAGGATAAAAAAGTTTGGATAGATAGAATTGGACTTAATATAATTTAATTGTGCCATGAGTATATGAATGTGTCTGACGCTGCGAGACGGAGAGAAGCATGCTGGGGTCAATATCTTTTAGATCACATACAAAAGCCGAGAATGACATTTGGCCGCAGGCCGTACGTACTGACACCAGCGGTCTAAATCTATATTTTCTTTTTCCAATTAATATGTCCTCTGCATCAGTGAGATACAACGGGGTCAGACAAGCGTAATAGAATAGTTTGCCAAAAATGATAGGTAATAAAATTAGCATATAAACCTAAAGCTTTGTCTTGCTTATATATATATATATATATATATATATATATATATATATATATATATATATATATATATATATATATATATATATATATATATGTATATATATATATGTATATATGTATATATATATGTATATATATATATGTATGTATATATATATGTATATATATATATGTATATATATGTGTATATATATATGTATATATATATGTATATATATATATATATACATATTAGTGATGGGACGATTCAATAGTTTTCCCAATTCCGATACAATTACCTATTACTTACTAAATTCCCGATTCCGATACAATTATCGATTCCGATTCCGATTCTTTATAAATCCCTAAATATTTCCTATGCAGTTGTTATTTTTTCCGATTACCGTAAAAACAGTAATTGTCTGTATTTTTGAGATGAGGTGTTTTCATTGATTGAGATTGTCGGACTGACTTCCTCATCTTGGTTGTTATTGTCACAACGTTTCGGCCGTTTTGCCCTCCGGCCTTCGTCAGGTGTTTTGTATCGAACTGGGTAATCGTTTTTTAGGAGTCTCGAACCCAACCCTTTATTATTATTACGGGGGTACCGTGTTCGGACTCCAGCTAGGCTTTTGGGACATAGTTGCTGATTCTCTGTTTTTAATGTTACTTTTTTCACTGCCTTCGTTCAGGATTGAACTCAGCACCTTTTGGGTAACTGTAAACTTTGATACAACGTCTAGGACCACTCGGCCGTATGTCACTAGATTTAAGTTTGCCTGGCAGTTTAAAATCAATAAATATTTATTATTTTATTCTTACTACCAGCTATAAAAGATTTTGTTTTAAATAAAATACAAATAAAAAAGAGATAATTACAGGAATCGTTTTCGCATCGGAAAATAGATACAAATTTTTCCGATTTCGATACCGATTCCGATATCCCAAAAGTTCAGATTTTCCGATTCCCGATTCTGATTAACGGTCCCAACACTGATATATATATTATATATATATTGTTTTTGTGAAAACTATATATATATATATATATATATATATATATATATATATATATATATATAGTTTGAAGTTGCTATTTTTCAAAAGTAGGATAACCAATGCAATATAACGAGAACAAGGTTTTGGCATCGGAAAATAGATACAAATTTGTCCGATTTCGATATCCCAAAAGTTCAGATTTTCCGATTCCCGATTCTGATTAACGGTCCCAACACTAATATATATATTATGTATATATATATATATATATATATATTGTTTTTGTGAAAACTATATATATATATATATATATATATATATATATATATATATATATGTAGTTTGAAGTTGCTATTTTTCAAAAGTAGGGTAACCAATGAAATATAACGAGAACAAGGTTAATATAAGAGTGCTCACTACGGAAATAGAGCAAGTTACAGCAAAAAACTTGGAAGCAAATTGCCCGCAATATTATACATACTCAATAGTCCCACCAAATCTACAAAGTTTACATTCGGCATACGTATCTCTGCTGAATCCCTGATAATCCTTTTTCCTCTAAAATCTCATTAAAAATATTCACCCGCAACAGAATATAAAATTAATATTTAGCTGGATTGTTGACTGTTGACTGTTGTAAACTTTAATACTAACAAAACTTAATAATACCTGGTACAACCTGAACATATATAACATAAATAAATAAACAAATAAATAAGAATAAATTAATAAATAAATAAAAACAAGAGAAAAAAAAATAAAGAACTCAATTAAAAGCATACACTGCAAGCATTGATCATTACTTATTCTCCCTTAAGCCAATGTTGATATTTCCACCAAAGTGAAACACTCTAATAAAACATTTAAATTGCTAACCGCAATCTTGAGACATCTTTCAAATACGACAATCACTAAGTGTTGACTGTAATCTAAACGATAAATGATGCACGACAACACATGATATAGACGTTGCAAAATAACTCCAGATAACACCTATACACATCTACTCCCAGTAGTTATATATAACATATAATCATTTAGATACGTATGTATAGATAGTCTTCTACATGCATAAGATCCATGGGCACTACTATTTACAGATAATTAATATAACCCGCAGTAAAAGTTATGTCAGTGCGAATAACTGGGTGGAATTCTTAATCTCCCTTCTAGCGAAATAATAATTATCACTTACCATCATAAGTTTAATTATAACGTATAGTCTGAGTTTTACAATTACTATCATTATATAAAAGTTTTAATGACAAATTTGCCAATACACCAATTAATAAACCAATAATGAATAAATTTTTAAGTGGTCAAATAAAATAAAAATAAAAAATAAAGAATAAAAACCGATTTTGTTTAAATAAGTGAAAACAAAACTACCACTATCAGAGAAAAATAATGCCACCCTCTCTCCCCTTCTCCCTTTTCTTCTCTTTTCTTCTCTTTTTCTTCTCTTTTCCTTTCTCCTCGTTCCATCCCTACTTTCTTTCTTACGTCACTTACCACCTTCCCCCCTCAAGCGGCGGGTAATCAGACAAGCTAACCTCATCCTTGTTTAAGATAACATCTACATCGCTCTAGCTTTACAATCCTTGACCTTACAAACATGATCCACCAACGCAAACAGGAAATGACTGAATGAAGACACAGTAAATAAGTGAATAAACAGATGGGCAAATAAATAAACTAACAAATTCGCACCTAATCAACCCTCTTCTCCCCGCAAAGAAAGGAAAAAAAGGGGGGAAAACGGCCTTCTTTTTGTTGAAATTTGATTTTCAGTTTTCTTTTTGAATTCCGCTTTCGTAAATTAGCGTTTGTTGACTGAAGACTAAATATTAGAAGACCGAAAAATGCTCATGATGTGTAGCAACAAATTACTGCTTATGTAAAGAAAATTGAATATATATATATATATATATATATATATATATATATATATATATATATAGCCGGTCGAGTGTGAGGGAAAATTTACTCGCCACAAAATATTTTTACTCGTCCGACTTTATATCCTTGTTTCAGTCAATAATAGTAAATAATTTTACAACAATTCAAGAAATTACCGTGTGTATAATCTAACAAGAAAATATCTGTTTAGCTCTTGTAAATCAACTATTTTATTACTACAAACATTTCAGTAAATATTCAACAAAACGTTAATATACAACACAAGTTTCTGTATACAGCATCATTCATATTATTGTTCCATAGAAATAAGAATCGTTTCTTCGGATGCTTGATGAAACGATGCGTTTATTTCCTCGGTCAAATATTACTTTTGTAAGCATGAAGTGTATGTAGTTGTACCGTCGAAGAATTTTTCTTCCAAATGAAATTCAAAATCAGAGAGCTAAATTAAGGCGACATTTTGACAACACACTGAATGTCTACATTTGACCTCTTGTTGACCTTTAGCTTGACCATTCGTTTTTCAATACGATATTCTAACGGTCTCACAGCTAGAGATGAAAGAATTCACAAATGATGAGACATAGGTAATTCTAAGTCACCGCATATTTGAGGGTCGGAAAAATACATGCGTTTTCCCCCGTTTCTTTATTTAAAGAAATTTTATCGACTGGCGGGCGAGTGATTTACGACTTTTAGTAGCCCCAAGAAATGTTCAATCGATTGTGGCGACCGCTCGTGTAAAGTCTCAAAGGCTGTAAAGGCTATATATATATATATATATGTATATATATATATATATATATATATATATATATATATATATATATATATATACATATATATAATCTCTCAGATGAGTATCGGCTGAAGAAAGCTTGATATTTAAAACGATCCCCAATTATATGGTTTGAAACCGACGGTAACGATGACTTATCTCACCTAAACTTTCGGTAAATAAAACACACACACACACAAACACACATATATATTTATTTATATATATATATATATATATATATATATATATATATATACACCAGCAATATGACCCGGCGTTTTCCTGGATTGAATGAGGGTCAACATGCATTCCACTTTTCTTATACTTTTATTGCCATTGATTGGCTGCTCTAGTCGGGGATCCACCGCGGAGCATTGATAAAAGGTTTCCCATGAATTCCTGCAGTAACGTAGTATACAATGCATTGTAGTCCACATTGTAAAGAATCTACTGTTAATTTTATAAAATTATTTTTATACAATGGCTTGATTTAAAGTTTAAAATTCAAACATAGAGCATCATGATTAAATTTTGTTCTAAACAGAAACATTGATTTCGAACCCCTCATCCGGCTTATCAAATAAACTACTGTTTATTTCATACTTGAGCGACGATAAAACTTCTTAAATGCATGTGTGACATTATTGCCATTTTCGAGTTTCGATAATAATCAGAGGCATCTTGATAAAACCCTTAACAAGAACTGCCCCAGACACATAATGTATATTTTTGCGAAATTAAAAAAATATCTGCCCAGTCGCTTCGAAGTTTATAGATAACGAACTTACATACACACAAAGTACGTTTTATATATAAGTTGATAGTTTCACGTACTTTTTTTAAATAAGTAATCTCGCAATTATTGAACTTCTGAAAATATCATCGAAACGTAGATCGGTCTGCATGGGGGGTTTCTCTGATGTTTATCAATTTATTAACTCATATACCGCATAATCCCGTTGACACACCGGTACTCGTCAGATCACCGACGTTAAGCAACGTTGAGCCGGATTAGTATTAGATGGGTGATCATTTGTGAATTCTATGCGTTTTATGTGCTCTCGGCTTATCTCGGCATTTGTTTCTAGTCGTCCTGTACTTCACTTGCCACTGGTATTTAACAATGTCATCTCAGGAGAGGTGTGAGTGGAGATTGCGCACCTCCTGCCACAAAAATTTCACGCGCAAGCAACCCTTCGTGGGTATCCATAGTCTGTCTAAGACTGAAGGAACCTACTGTTGCATTTATAAACTCAGTGGTCAATTAAGAATAATACACATAAAAACCTATACTTTCTGTTATATTCATGTTAATTATTTATGACTTCACGGGGAGACCCTTATGAAAACACAAAAGCAATCCAAGGGTAAAAGTCAATGTGACGGTCACATGGATGTTTGTAACTTTGTCTGGGGACCAACATACGTTGTATCCATTTTCAATCGCAAAGGAGACCAAGACAAAGAATAGGAAAGAATTCCAACTCGCTTGTCCGTTGTAGCAACCACATTTTTTCGCCGTTCTCCTTTTACCGCTGTTATGTCCCTCACGTGATTGTCTTCGTGAACGTCCTTTAGGCCTTGCACATGATCGCGAACGTTATCGTTGTCTCTCATGTGATTGTTTACTTTCTGTTTTGAATGAAGATTCATAACGATGGCAGAATTTTATTATTTATTAAGATGACTCTACCAAAATTTATAAATATTGGATTTCAAAACGACCATGTTATGTTTCTGCATATTTGAGATGAGGATTGGGTTTTTTAAGCGACCGTAAAAATACAATTGCTAATTACTTAGGACCTCTATAATGTCATGTTTGACTGAATAAGAGAATGCAACCCCGCAAAGTAAATAAATGCTTCCGTTCTAACTTTCATCCAAATTTCCGAGTTCGACAAGATACACATGAATAAGGTCGGAGGTTACATGGATCAAAACGTTGTGAAACTCACACTTTAGATGAGAACAGTAGTCCGACATATCCAAATAATACGAACATGTTGTGGTAGGCGGCATCTAAGCAAACCAGTGGTATTGGGTTCCACAGATGGATAGATTCAGTAGTGATGTGTTTATGAAAGTTCACTTTAGGTTTGAGCACAGGGTGGAGGAAGGCAAGTCAACGCTCTGATCCCAATCTGGCATCAATTGAAATGGATCGCTCTCGTCTAGGAGAGGCCTCGTGTTTTGACAAGCTTCTTGGTTTGATCTTTACTCCTGATCTGAAATGGAACACGTACATCAAGTCTGTTGCCAAGGTCGCTGGAAAGATGGTGGGATCCTGCTACCGCTCCAGAAGATATCTCACTACTGATGCAATTCTCTATCTATATAAAAGTCAAGTACGTCCAAGGATAGAATACTGTTGCCATATCTGGGCAGGAGCTGCTAAAAACAGCCTATCCTGCCTTGACAAAGTAGAAAATAGACTCCGTGGCTTAGTGGGGGATGCCCGTTTCTCTACCCTGCAACCTCTCTCCCACTAAAGAGACATTGCAAGCCTATCCTTGTTTTATCGTGTTTCCATGGAAGGTGCTCGTCTTAACTCCAATTTCTGGTCCCCCCTCGTCAATCTTTCACGAAAAACACCCGTCTAGCTGAATCCACTGTGAAAAATTTCCCCCACTCTTTATCTGTGCCTAGATTAAAATATGGATTCCATGAACAAAGCTTCTTTCTTAGAACTGCACGCCTGTGAAACTCTGTTCCGTCTGCCTACTTCCCACCTGACTACAACTTGGATGTCTTCAAGTCCAACGTTAACAAATTCCTAATGAACAGCCCCCTTAAGTAAACACTTCATCAAATTTCTACACTAACGTACTGTACTTTTTTTTTTTTTTTTTTTTATTACATTTTCACCCCAAACAAGGCAAATTGCCACTTTGGTGTAGGGGGCTACTATCAGGGGCAACAACTACTGGGGTACTATGTAGGGATTTGGGCAGCAAGGTGTCGGTTCACGTTACACTTGAACTTCTGCACGTCAGTACTGTTGGGGAAGCAGGGACCTGGAATGGAATTCCAGAGTCTTGCGGTTCTGGGGAAGAAACTATTGGAGTAAAAAGATCTTTTACATCTAGGGACCTCTACAGTGTGGGGGTGGTATCTAGTAGCCTGTCGGGTTTGTCGAGGGTGCTCGCGTCGTGGGGGCACAAGTGATTGCAGTTCATCAGAGCATTCACCACTAAAATACTTGTAGAACAGGCAGAGGGATGCAACATTTCGTCGATGGGACAGAGGCTGAAGCTTAGATGCCAGTTCAGGGCCTATCAGATTTGCGACTCTCTTTTGAACCTTGTCAAGGAGCGAGAGACTAGTAGCAGATGCACCAGCCCAGATGTGGCAGCAATACTCCATACATGGGCGAATGGTGGCCTTATAGAGGTACACGATACTTTCGGGTGTTAGTAGTTTTCTAGCACGGTAGAGAGAGCCTACCTTTCTTGCAGCGGCCCTGGCAATGCCTTCAATGTAATTGTTCCAACTCATGTTTCCTGTGAACGTTAGGCCAAGGAGTTTGAAAGATGGACTCTCAGATAAAGAGTCGTTGGCCATTGCTATTGGTGGTAGAGAGGGTTTCTTGTAATTATTGAATGAAACTAGTTTAGTCTTGGCAGCATTGAACGCGACCAACCACTTTTGTCCCCATTCCACTACAGATTGGAGGTCTTCCTCTAGTGTTTCTGCCATTTCTTTAGAAATGTGTTCATTCGTCTTCCTGTCGTGTCTGCCATAGAGTGTAGTGTCATCAGCATATATACCCATCTCAGAGGCAATGTTGTCGGGGAGGTCATTTATGAACATCAGGAACAATAGAGGTCCAAGGATAGAACCCTGGGGCACTCCCGCATTTATATCATATTGTTTAGATGTGCGACCGTCGAGGACTACCTGGATTTTTCTCTTATCTAAGAAGGATTTAATTATGTTAAGTATTCTACCAGTGATACCGTATGATCTGATTTTACTGAGGAGACCCTCATGCCATACCCTGTCAAAAGCCTTAGATATATCTATAACCCTTATTCCTGAGTGGCTTCCGGGCCTTGATAAGTGGTGACCACCGTGTAAAAAAATATATTATAACAGTAATTTTTGATTGACAAGAAATCTTGGGAATCTTTTCTGCCAATATGATAACCCCCTGTCTTAGTGGATAACGTACTTGGTTAAATCCACTTATGAATTCCATTCGTCTGGAGGTTGAAGTTTCAGTGCTCACTGCGAGCGATTATAAAAAAAAAACAATTGCGAATTACTTAGGAATTCTTAGCAGTTATGGCTGACGCGACGACAGTATGCTATTCTATACATTCAAAAACTGTGCGGTTGGAAATTCCGCGTAGATCCAGAGTTCGAGGGAAAGATTCCTGAGTATTTATTTATTTGCGGACTGTTATTCTCATCTTCATAGTTGTTGTTGTTGTTTAAACATGCTCCGGCCAACTTTTCCTATGGCCTTCTTCAACTCTATCCCAAGTAATTACTGCCTTCCATAATTGTTGTCGTCACGCCATGTTTTGACCAACTAATCTATAGGTATGGTTTGGGTAGGATGGAAACCACTATCTTCCGGCAATGCTCACCTGGATTTGTAAGGATTCAACGTCATTATCCACTGCGCCACCGATTTTTAAGGTCGACAAGATACACGTAAAGTGGAGGGGAGTTTACATCGACCGAAACATGTGAAAAAAAACACAAGATGAGGACAGTCGTCCGAAGATTCTGAATAATACAAATAATCAATCCACATCTCAAAAGTTGAGAAAAGAAACAATTATATATTATTTAATTGGAATTCATTATTGAGATGCGTATTGTTTTATTTATTTATTTATTGCGGACTATTATCCTCATTTTTTCTTAGTTGTTGTTTCACGATGTTTTCGCCAACTATTCCTCTGGCCTTCGTCAGGTGGTAACCGCGATGAGAAAGGAACTCTGAATCTCATAACTGCAATTAGTATCATCCATAGTTGTTGTTGTCGCCTTACCAGGTTTTGGCAAAGTAAGCCTCTAAACAGCTTTGGTAGGATTAAAATTGCTATCTTCAGACAATTCGCTCTGAAGGGCGATCAAGGTGCGATTTTTTGAACTTTAGCAGAAACATTGTGAAACAACAACTAAAAAAAATAAGGATAATAGTCGGCAATAAATAAATAAAGAATTCCAATTAAATAAAACATATATACCATTCGGTACGGACCCGACCATGGCAGATCAGATAATAAATATATGTGGATTTATAAGACTAAAAAAAAAAAAAACTTGATCACCTTTCGGGCCCGTTGCACAGTTGGTAGAGACGTTGAATCACTATAATTCCAGGTGAGAATTGTCTGAAGATAGCGGTTTCAATCCTACCCAAAGCAGGCTAGAAGATTAATTGGCCAAAACGTGGTGAGACGATAACTATGGATGGCAGTAATTGCTGAGGATACAGTTAGGAAATTCGGAGTTCCTATCTCGTC
>NC_136501.1:109517615-109522615 GCF_053919585.1 Euprymna scolopes | reverse complement strand
GTTCTATTAGATGTATTTATAATATATTCTTACGTGTAGGTTATTTACAGTAGTGTTGATTGTATAAGTTTCGTTATGTGTGTGCGTGTGTGTTGGGGTTAATCTGCGCACATTAATGGTTTATTGTTATCTTCTGTCTTAATCAAATAAAACTACATATTTCCACAACGTTCCGGTCGATAGAATCTCCGACATTCTTCAGGCGTAGGTTATTTGCATTAGTGTTGGGTATTATGTTTTTGTAAGCGTATTGTAGTAGAAATATGTTGGAGGTATTTACCTTTTTTTTTACGAATTTTGTTGTAAAGTTTTACGACTTTCAGAAAATAAATATATTTTCTACGTAAGCGTTATCTTGCAGCTCATTCAAATCTTATATTTGGTTGGATTTTTTTTTTCTGATTTGTTTAGATACAGGAAGTGTGTATATGTTTGACAGTGTAAGAAATGGAAAGATAACGAGAGTGAGTGAGGGTTAGGAAAAGGAAGTTATAGATAGATAGAGGAGGAGAGATAAAACTAGAGAGGGGAATGGGAAGAGGAAGGAGTATAAAAATGAGTAGAAGATTAAAAGGAGTAGAGCAAAAGTCATGGATGTGTATCACTACATGCACACATTTTCTCCCTTGTGAGAGCGCAACATGTCAAAAATGTTTGATCAGCTTTATCTGATTGGCTAGACACAGAAAAATGGCCAGCTTGCCAAAGGAAGTTTTGCAGAGGTCAATACTCTAGCTACGTTTAAGTTTGATATAATGTCAGAAGGAGGCCGTGGCGCTTGAATAATCAGAAATTTCGTGATTGATCGGACATTTTCTTTTTCTTTCCTTCTAGACAAGGAAAATATATAAAACTTTGCTATTCCAAAACTCGTGCTCTTTTTGACTTAGTTTGTCGTTTGTTTCCAGCAATGGAACCCGTCGATTATACAATTTAGCATGAACTTCATTTTTAGTTTTATATTTCTTTATTTTTGAGATGAGGATTGAATGTTCAATTATTTGGATTCTTCGGACTATTGTTCTCATGTTAAGTTTTATCTGCACAAAGTTTCCATCATTGTAACCTCAGTAGCGTAGTGGATAAGGTACTTGATAAAAATTAGATGAAAGTTCCATTCTTTTGCAGATTGAAGTACGTCAGTGCGGGTAGTACTCAAAATACTATTGCTATTTTTTAGGACATCTATCCAATCTTGGCCTTCGGGATCAGACCAAAGTGTTGTATCTGGTCTTCAGATGCTGCACTTCAATTTCTTGTTCTCTGTCAGTGGAAGAGAAATCCTTCACGACTGAGACAATTTTTATTTTTGTTCCTTTTCTCCGCGTTAAAAAACGACCCTGGTATTTAACTCTGTCCTGTGGGGAGGCATTGTAAATAGGGACATCTATCCAATCATGGGTGACGAACACCCAGGAATTTGAACAGAATTTTAGACGGAACACGCTATTTAATCCACAAGGGTAGCATGCTTCTACCCGGTCATGGCTGACGAAACGAGAACATGATAACCCGTGGATTAAATATAAGGTTTCATTCGAAATTCTGTGAAGATTTCCGAGTTCGGCAGAAAGATTCCCGAGTTTGGCAGAAAGATTCCCGAGTTTGGCAGAAAGATGTCCGAGTTTGGCAGAAAGATTCCCAAGTTTGGCAGAAAGATTCGCAAGTTTGGCAGAGAGATTCCCAAGTTTAGCAGAACGATTCTTCCCCGGATTCAACAAGATACACCCGAAGAATGTCGTAGGTTATATCGAGCGAAACGTTGAGTAAACAATACTCCGGATTAGAACAGTAGTTTGACGCATCTAAACATTACGAATCATTTTTGACTGTTGTGTATAGGTTTTCACTTGATCTTATCTGCATATTTTGAATATATCTTCAAGTTTAAGTGAAATCAAGTCATGGATGATTTCACTTAAACCTCACCCAACCAAGGCTTTCATTGCTTTTATATAGAGTGATCTGGTTCTCGATTGATTAACTGTGTCGAACTGAGGCGGATACATACTCGAGAGTGAACATGAACAGATACTACCCTTTTATACCATAACCAGAATATTCTCTTGTCAAAGCCCTATTAATGATCCACTATTTACTTGACTCCCAACGAGGACAAAGTCAAACACAAAATCAGTTTATAATGTGGGTTAAATCAAGTTCACCAGAAAGGATTACTCCGGATTTGGACATAAACATATAACGGGACACATATGAGAGCGTATGGAAATTTCAGCGACATTTGCAAGATAGATGTCAATCGATTGTATTAGAAGCAGGAGCAGCGTTTGAACGCATATGCAAATTGGCAAGTGTGCTCTAGCTTGCGTCTGAAGAACAAAAAATACAAAAAGATACCACGTGATCGGGAAGAAACAAAGTTGGCGTCGAAGGAGATGGACGTGTAAAATGACGGGAGAAGGAAAAGTGTGGTTAAAAAAGATGAATGTATAAGAAATAGGTTTCTACGGCCGGCGTGTAGTGGATCAAAAGTGAGAGACTTGTAAGTTGTTGCCGAGGTGAGAGGGTAACAGTAATTTTTTTAAAAGGATTTGTATATATTTCTTTCCAGTTTTATTCTTTATTAATTATTAAAGTAAAGCATAACGGCACGAAAAGTAACATAACGTTACAATAAAGCATGTGTACCGTGTTAGATGGGTTGCTCCACCATTGACTAAGGTCAGTAAATATGAAGTGGAATATCAGAAAAAAACTATAAGAAGTTGATACCAATAAAAACCACTAAAAGATAAGAGTTCATGAATTATGAAAAGATTTGGACATGATACAAAGGGGAACAATAAAATTATCGCCCTAAAAGGACATGATTCCATTTCCGTTTGATTAACACCGGTTTTCTTATTCTGTTTAAAACCATCTACTAGATGGTCAGTTTGTACAAATCCCTAGAGCGAAAGATTTGATCATCAGCGACGCTCAGCATATTCCAGTGGTTGACGTCATGTTTCGGGCAAAGCCGAACGGGCGCTTGGACACGTCCAGTTCAAAACCAGCACAAGTACCAAAATATGTCAATAATTTCATAAGAAAAAATGCGAGCATGAAAAGTAATATGGTTAAGCTTAAACATGTAAGAGTAAAGGAGTAGTTGGTAAAACTGGAAAAGAAATTGTCAAGATATTCTAGTAAAAAATATAATAACTTTATACTTTAAAATATTCCAGCATAAAGAATTGATTATATAATTTTATAAATTGAATTAAAAAAAAAATAATGCTGCAATATTTTAAGTTATAAATTTATATTCTTACTAGAATATCTTGTAATTTTCTTTTCCAGTTTTTACAACTAGTCCTTTAATTTTCATGTTTAAGCTTAACCAAATTACTTTTCATGTTCGCATTTTTTTTTATTGTAATCCATGATTTTTCCAGGCTTCTAGTGAATTAACTTGTTTTTGTAACAATGTATGACACTCGTTTGCTTTCACCAAAATCCCTCAATTATTTCCCTCTCATGTTTTCATTCTCCCTGTTTCACTTGTTACTTTTCCTTCCACGACAGCAGTGAATTAGTAGCAACAGGAGTCGCTGAAGCGACGTGGTTACTATGGAAACCATTTATCACCTGTTTACGTTTTTTTTTGCGAATTTGAACACGAGAGTATTCATCATAACTTTTGTTTTACTGAAAGAAAATTGAAAAAAAAATTTCAATATATATCTGAGAAAGTCACCTATGCATTGTAATAATTGTTTGAAATTTGGTCGAAAACTGAGTGAACGGTGAAGCTATAAAGCAGTTCTAAATGACTAAACCTGCACTTGACCATATATTCAATCATAACCGCTTTTGAATGATAAACTTTAACAGCATGTGTCGACATGCCGCATATTGTTGCTATTGTACTAGTCCCTAGCTTCTCAAGGAATTAAGGCAGCCCCTAGGAATGGTGGTTGGTAGGTTGGTTGTTTTTGTTTTACGGCATATCACAACCCTTTTCGGGTTATTTAATGCCGAATCTAAAGATTTTGAAGAAAACATTTTTAATAGAATATATTTGTTGTTTTCACGTCAGTTTCTATTTAACCCATAGCTGGGACCCTAACAGGTACTACCACTCCGGGTCAGAGTGGTCATGGGAGCAATGGTAATTAAAGGGTGACTCCACACTCTCCAAAGCCTGCAAGCTGAGGCCTCACCACTGGATATAGTTTATGGTCATATCCTGGATCCCCATTGAGAGACTTTTCCCCTCTGCAGTGGGACAGTCGGCGTATTCTAATGCCCCACCGACAGGCCCACTAGGAATGGTTGATAATTCCTAGCGCGGTGGTGTCAAGAGGAACATACATATTTTAAACTATGTCTGAAAGGCGAAGGTAATGCCTGGGAATTTGAGATCATGACAGTAGAATAATACAACACTGCCCATTTTTATATTGATCCAACGCCAAACTAAGCATATCGCTACTTGGATGTAAAAAGCTACTATTTGGGACCATATATACATAAGATTAACAAGATGTTGGTTTACGTTACATTTTAACATCTTCATATCAGTACAGTCATAGAAGCAGGTGGCAGGAAGGGAATTCCAAAGTACAACTGTTCGAAGGTAGAAGTTATTAGAGTAGATACTTTCTGATATTTAGAGACTTTAAAAGTGAAGGGGTGTGAGTTTGTTGTTAATCAGATTTGTAGAGAATATGTACGTCGAGGGAGCACCAGTGTAGATCAAACATAGACGATTAAAATATTTATAAAACAGACACAAGGATGCAACACTGCGGCGATGGGACAGGAGTTTGAGGCTAGTTAAGAAAGAGGGACCTATTAGATTAGGGACTCGTTTTTGCAAGAAATTCCAAGATAAAATGAAAAAAAAAGACATTCATGCAATCTTCCCTTCCCTACTATAAATAGAGTAATTAAATTCGGATACAACCACTAGACGATAGGAAAATGTTGCTTCCAGCGACGATATCTTTATATAAAAGTAAAGGAATTAATTTTAACAGCCGTTTCTCCTTTTA
>NC_136501.1:109480115-109512615 GCF_053919585.1 Euprymna scolopes | reverse complement strand
TCTTTCTCCGCATTGTTTTTGGCTTTTAAAAAAAGTATATATATATATATATATATATATATGTGTGTGTGTGTGTGTGTGTGTGTGTTTGTGTTTGTGTTTGTGTGTGTGTGTGTGTGTGTGTGTGTGAGACAATGTGCTCGCCTCCTCCGCAGTCGCTAGTGAGAGACAACGTCAGGGCATGAACAAAACGAGAAGAAGAAAGAAAAAAAAGCTTCGAAGTCGGTGGTTGTTGTCGAGCGGGAAAGCTTACAGAATTATATCTTATTGATGGAAAAAGCTATTAAAATAAATGGATTTTCGACACTTATGGACATTTAAAATGTAGGGTGGGATGTTGGTGGTAAACGCGTTTCACGGGGTTTTGCGCATGTAGGTGTTAGAAGAGTAATCAACACATCCTATTAAATTATTTGTAAGAAAGGAAAAGTTACGGCGATGGGACAAGGGCTAAATTTTAGTTGATAGTGCGGGTTCTATAAAGTGGCCCACTTCAAAATAGCCCAGAAAATGTATTAGAAGGAAACTTCTTTTATTGTTTAAATTACGTGGTCTTAAGTGAAATGGAGAATCAATAAATGAATATGAATAAAATTTAATTCAAATTCATTGAGAGTATCGCCCGGACCGCTGCGAAGAATATAGTTTCTCTGAACCGTGCTAGAAACATACTAACGCCCGAAAGTATCCTATACATCTATAAGGCCACCATTCGCCCATGCATGGAGTATTGTTGCCATATTTGAGCTGGTGCATCTGCTACTAGTCTCTCGCTCCTAGACACAGTTCAAAAGAGAGTCGTGTCGCCATTCTGATAGATCCTGAACTGTCAGCTAAACTTCAGCCTCTGTCCCATCGACGAAATGTTGCATCCCTCTGCCTGTTTTATAAGTACTTTAACGGTAAATGCTCCGACGAACTGAAAGCACTTGTGGCCCCCTCGACATAAATACCCCGACAAACTTGACAAGCAGCTAAATTCCACCCCTTCACAGTAGAGATCCCTAGATGTAAGAGCCTTTTACTCCAGTAGTTTCTTCCCCAGGACACAAAGACGTTGGAATTCCCTTCCGGGTCCCTGCTTCCACAACGGTACTGACATGCAGAACTTCAAGTGTAACGTGAACGGACATCTTGCTGCCCAACTCCCTACACAGTAGCTCTGATGCCTATGCTCCTGATAGTAGCCCCCTACAACAAAGCGGCAATGTGCCTTGTTTGGGGTGAAAATGTAATATTTTTTTTTTTACAAATCTCTAATAATTTTATCCAAATTAGAATGTTGTGCCTCAGTTTTATATATCTATCCATTTCGTAAGTTTATACAGTGCCGCCATTTTAAAGTAGCTCAGAAAATGTAATAGAGAGGAAGGGCATTCTTTTATTGTTTAAACTACCTAAAGCATTGTTTCCCCGTTGACATCTATGCATTTCTGGACACGTTTAACAACTGCTTGTAGATTTTCTCTGGCGATTCTCCTGATAGCGTTAGTGATGTTCTCTTTTAGTTGGTCTAGATTGTGAAGATTATTTGTATAAACTTTTTGTTTAAAAGTTCCCCAAAGATAAAAATCATATGATGACAAGTCCGGGGAACGTGGTGGCCATAACCATTTGCTTATTGTTCTCTCTTCCGTTAACATGTCATGAACTCGTGCCACTGATCTGTGAGACGTATGGCATCTAGCGCCATCTTGTTTGAAGAAAGGAATTATATTCTGTATTGTTGTATCATTCGTTAAGAGAAAGATTAGAGAGATTGGGCTACTTTTTAGTGGGTCACTCTGTATTTTATTTGAGACTCTTTTTTTTAATTTGTCTCGTCAATCTGAGAAACTAGTGATAACTACACCAGCCCCGATGTCAAAACACTATTTTTTTATTTTCTTTCTTTGAAGATTGTAATGCTGGGTATAGGACAGCCAAACTAGCTGCCAACATTATCCTGCTTTTTATTGAAACCAACCGAGAGCTATTTTTAGTATCTTTGCTGTTCCCCTAAGTGCAATTGTTTGGATCTCTTTTGCACTTGGTTCACGGGGAATATTAGTTAGATAGGACTTCAGGTTCTTTTTCATAATCCCTGTAGAACCTATATTAACTGGTATGATTGATATCTCTATAAGGTTCTAGTTTCGTTTCATATCATACATGAGACTTTTGATCTGTTTCTCTCTTTAAGCCCTGTTCAGACCTCCATCATTAGGAAAATTCACTTCAACCAAGGCTGCTATTTTCTCTGACTTATTCCCCATAAGGTTTGACAGCAGCATTTTACAGGGAGGTGGCTGTAGGGATTACAAACTGTTCTTTCAGGTTGATGTTCCTAGGACTTGCTGCTACTCTGGATGTTTAATTTTTTACAGATGGTCCATTGGATGTACTTAATTTTTTTTTCAGATTGTCCTGTGGATGTACTAACATATTTTGCAGATGGTCCTGGGCGAATTAAAACTTTGTAGAGATACAGGAACCCATTTCTTTGCAGCAACCTTTGCAATGTACTCAATGTATTTATTCCTGTTCATGTTGCCCGTGAACGTTAGGCACAAGAATTTGAAGAATGAAGTGCCAGATAGTAGGTTATAAGTGATGAGTATAAATATTTGGGTTGGTTGCTTGAATGGTTGGTATTTGTTTTATATCAGATTATTTAATGCCGAATCCAGTTATTTTGGAGAACGAATTTTTAATAGTGTACATTTGTTTTTTTTCTCAAGTCGGTTTATCTTTAAACCATAGTTGGGGCCCTAAACAGGTACTAACACCCCGAGTCAGAGTGGACCTTGGAGCAATGGTAATTAAGGGGTGGCTCCATGCACCCTTAAAGGCCGTAAGCTGAGGCCTCACCATCGGATATAGTTTAAGGTCATAGCCAGGAACTCAATGGTTTGGAAGGAACGTGTAATTGTTAAATAATGTTTTTTAAAAATTATCTTCAATTTGCCATTAATGGTTGATTGAATAAGTTTATTATAGTTGAAGAATGGGGGAAACACAATATTCTGAGTCAGCTAAACAGGGCTTTTAATGTAAATGTTCCGCCTCAGAAATCAAAAGATTTAGAGCTAATATTTTGATTAAACAAGCAAAGAATACAGGGAGAATATTTAGAAACGTTAAATATTGTGTGTTTGTACAAAACTTGTGTTCATGGGTCTGTGTATGGCAATATGTCTCTCTTATGTTGAAATAGTTTTTTTTTTTCTGATGAATCATTTATTTCTTAGGTGTTTGCTGTTTTATATATATATATATATATATATATATATATATATATATATATATATACATACATACATACATACATATATATATGATTGCAACGTCTTGCCACTATTCCAGACACTGAAAGTCCATGAGCCCGAAAAGGACTTTTTTTCTTAGTCCTGCCGGCGAATTAACACCCTCAAGTAGACACATTCACATACAAGTCTATAAACATACACACGCATATACATACATACATACATACATACATATTTACACATACAGATCCATACATACACACAAAAATATATACATATATACATAGAAACACACATAAACATATACACACACATACATATAGACACATAGATATATACATAACACATGCATATATATATATATAAACATATACGTACACATATACATACGTACATATAATGATGACAGATCAGTTATTGCATGCTTCCATAGTTTCAGGCCTACACGCGTCACAACTTTTCCGTCTATACATATACATACATACATGCATACCCCCCCACACAATATATACATATATATACATATAAATATATATATATATATATATATATATATATATATATGTGCGTGTGTGTGTGTGTGTGTGTGTGTGTGTGTGTATGTATATTCTTGATATATCGGGTTACTGATTTTTCCCCTGGCTCACTACTATTCCGACCTGACAGTAATATCCCGGAAAATATTGAACTCTTTCTGATAATTGACTGGCCAGGTTGTATGAAATCCTTTTCTGCTTTGACTCTTATTCAGCATTCAAATAACATTTTCAATATATGTGCTGTAAAGCTAAATACTTGTTTATTCATAGCTGAACATTTTGCTAATTGCATTTCATTTACCCTGATGATATCAGCCATTATTGAAAATCCATGGACAGATAGATAGATAGATAGATAGATAGAGAAAGAGAAAGAGAGAGAGAGATAGAGAACATGAAGAGTAATATGGTTAAGCGTAAACATGGAAAAGTAAAGGACTAGTCGTTAAAACTGGAAAGAAAAGGACAAGATATTTTAGTAAAACTATGATGAATTTATAACTGAAAATATTGCACTATAAAAAATAATATTATAAACTGAATCCCCCCCCCAAATCCTCAATGCTGCAATATTTTCAAGTATAAATTTATTATATTTTTTACTTTTCTATTCAAGTTTTAACACCTAGTCCTTTACTTTCATGTTTAAGCTTAACTAGCTTAACTTTTCATGCCCGTATATTTTCTATAATCCATAATTTTCCCAGGTTTCTAATAAATTCACATTCTTTGTTTAATGTCAGTCTTATTTTTTTTTTTGCCCCGTAAACACATATGTAATAACAATGTACGGCACTTGTCTTTTTTCAATAACCCCCCCCCCAATTATCTCCCTTTCACGATTTCATTCTGTCTGTTTAATGTATTACTTCTCTTGTCACGACAGAAGTCACTGAAACGACGATGTTGCTATGGAAACCAGTAATAAAAAAGCGTCGCTTACGGCCTTAAATATTTTTATGATTTTGAACACCGGAAATTCATAATTTTTGTTTTACTAGAAAAAAAAATTGAAATTTTTTTCACAATATAGCTGAGAAGGTGATCTATAAACTGTAATAATTGTTTGAAATTTGGTCAAAAAATGAGTAAGCGGTGAAGCTTTAAAGCAGTTCTAAATGACTAAAACTGGCAATTAACAATGTATTCAAACACGATAGTGTTTGAATGATATATATATATATATATATATATATATATATATATATATATATATATATATATATATATATATATATATATACTAGCAGCGAGATCTGACATTACCGGGGATTGAAAGATGATCAACGAATGTTTCACACTCCCATATTTTTATTGTCATCGAAATCGATGAAAGTCTATTTTTTCAATCAAATCGATTGATTGCCCGATTTTGTTGCACCGGAGGAAGTTGCATAAGCTTCTCCCAACTACTTTCTACTATATTGTAGTTTATATTGCACTGTAGAGAACCTTCCGTTGATTTTATAATTTTTTTTTTGTATATAATGGCTTGAATTCAGATTTTAATTTTTAAGTCAAGTGTCATGTATTAATTGTGCTCTAAGCAAAACATTCATTCACATGCGCCCCCGTTATATAAAAAAGCTATTGTTGATTTTCTTTGCCTGGGCTTACAGTTTTTGCGGTGTTATAAGATTTAATTTAAGTTTAAAAAGAAAATTGTCAAGTATCATGGTGCAATTGTGCTTCAAACAGAAACATTCATTTCGAACTCCCCACAGTCATATCAAAGAACCTATTGTTGATTTTATATGTACGGCCTTGCAGCTTGTCTGGTAATAAAACATCTCAAATGCACTTGTGATGTTAGGCTGTGTAAGGTGTTAACTTTGGTCAAAATCGCCTGTTCTTTTTTTATCAGATTATTACCATTCGATTATAGATAATTATCGAAGACATTCCGATACAATACCTATCTGAAAACACCGGCAGGCAGATAAAATTTCATAAAAATCGGTCCAGCCATTTCCGAGGCCATAGGGAACGAACTCACACACGCATACACACAACGTTACTGGAAATAACTTACCTTAAAGGAGTCGTTTGATGATATAGTTTTCATTTTGCTGTGACGTATATTTAGTTAAATACTAAATAACCCGTGACCGTTGGGTCACTCAGTGTTGAGAAATTCTAGCAACATTTAATAAATCCAATAAACGTCGTTTATACGACTGCTGGTTGTTGGCCCATTATATATATATATATATATATATATATATATATATATATATATATATATATATATATATATATATATATATATATATATATAGTATATATGAAGAATCCGGGAATGGATGAAACGTGCAGCTTAATCGCCATATATATTTTACAACTTAGTATATAATATATATATATATATATATATATATATATATATATATATATATATATATATAATGAAAATTACAATTGAATTTACCAAAATGATCCAAGATGGTAAAATAAAAGTAAATTATAAATATTAAAGAATTAATATTTATAAAATTATCTCAGCCAGATATAAAAGCTCGATAAAACCAAATAGGAAATAGAGCTTATAATATGAACAACGTTACTGGAAATAACTGACCTTAAAGGAGTCGTTTGATGATATAGTTTTCATTTTGCTGTGACGTATATTAAATACTAGACAACCCGTTACCGTTGGGTCACTCAGTGTTGAAAAATTATAGCAACATTTAATAAATCCAATAAACGTCATTTATACGACTGCTGGTTGTTTGCCCATTATATATATTTATATATATATATATATATATATATATATATATATATATATATATACATATATATATATACATATATATATGTGTATATATATATATATATGTATTGATATATATATATATATATATGTATATATATATATACATATATATATGTGTATATATATATGTATTGATATATATATATATATGTATATATATATACATATATATATGTGTATATATATATATGTATTGATATATATATATATATATATATATATATATATATATATATTGTTTTTGTTTAACAAAGTAATAAAAACAAATATTTCTTATATGGCTAAAGCTACCGATATATTATTTTTAACATGATTCACGGCATATGTTAAAAAACATATTTAATTACATTTACATTATTTCAATTTTCTTCTTCTTCATTAGTAGTAGTAGTACTAGTAGTAGTAGAGAGTAGTAGTAGGGAAAATACATGTCAACCGGTAGTAGTAATAGTAAGATAAGGAAGAGGAGGCGTAGAAGTAGTTGTAAGAGAAGGAAGAGGAGGCGTAGTAATAGTTGTAAAGAGGAGAAGTAATAGTAGTAGTAAGACGAGGAGGCATAGTAGTAGGAGGAGGATAGTGCGCAAGCAAACAAGCAAACAACCAAGAACGGCAGAGTGTTAATATTATATATATAGATTGATATTTTTTTACTAACCGGCAATAAAGCGATTGGCACAGAATATATATATATATATATATATATATATATATATATATATATATATATATATATATATATATATATATATATATATAAAATAAAAATTACAATTGAATTTACGAAAATGATCCAAGAGGGTAAAATTAAAGTAAATTATAAATATTAAAGAATTATTATTTATAAAATTATCTCAGCCAGATATAAAAGCTCGATAATACCAAATAGGAAATAGAGCTTATAATATGAGCAAACAGTTAATGAAATATGTTAAAAAAAACACTTTGAAATGAGTTAAAAACATATTTAATCTGAAAAGGAAACACTAGATAAATAGATAGTCCTTAATCCGCGAAGTTTCGAAAAAATACTCTCCTTCTCATCAGAGGGTAGGAATTAGCAAAATGCGGGATCGGATTTTGCATGCAAAAGTATTTAATGAAACATCCAAATGTAAAACTTCAAGAAAGTTAAAAGAATTTCCTTGGATTTTACTTGTACAAATGGCAATTCTTTTAACTTTCTTGAAGTTTTACATTTGGATTTTACCGTCACTGGATTTTTTATCTTCCACCAGACTATCCATTCATGTTTAATCACCTTTTTCTTTACCATATTCTCTCTGCTTAACTTTTTTTGTTTTCAAGTAAGATCTTTGACTAATATATATATATACCAATCGGTACGGACCCGACTATAGAATTCCTACCCTCTGATGAGAAGGAAAGTATTTCTTCGAAACTCCGCGGATTAAGAACTATCAACTTATCTAGTGTTTCCCTTTCAGATTAAATATCTTTTTAACTCATTTCAAAGTGTTTTTTAACATGTTTTATTAACTGTTTGCTCGTGTATATATATATATATATATATATATATATATATATATATATATATATATATATATATATATATATATAAGTGAAAGTCTCTGCCTGCCTGTGATTATCTGTGTGTCCGTCTGTGTACATTTCCCTTCGCAATAACTATGTCAATTTTCAGCCTACAGACTCGAAATTTGATACACAAGGTACTGAGATTTGAAAAAATCTTTGTAATTCGTGTTCGGCCAGAAATTTGGTTGTTAAGGATATAAAGTTCCACTATTTGACCTTTGAGAACTCTATCTAACCCCTCGTCTAATTTACGGTATAAACAATTGAAATTTTGGATATAGTTCCCGTGGACATGGATCTAACTTAATAACTTGATTTGAGCCCAAACAATTAAATGTTAAGGGATCATAATAGGTGTCAAAGTTTTAAAAAATTGACCGCTTTTTTTGTTTGCTAAACATACACCTCCAAACACCCGGGCAACGCCGGGCTGAAAAGCTAGTATATATATATATATATATATATATATATATATATATATATATATATATATATCTTTAATGCACACATATGTATTAAAAGTCATTTTCAGAATTTATTCAATATGATATGTGCAGACATATATAATAAATTCCACTTTTGAGGGAGGAATGGGATATGAGTTATTCAGCGACTACAACCTATTTTGTTATATATATATATATATATATATATATATATATATATATATATATATATACTCTTTATTTGTTTTTAGTTGAGCAGTAATCTGTTGCTACACAGTCATAATCATGTTTCGTTCAGCTAATTACGAGTTATGTAAATTCAAATCAAGAGTATACCATGCTCCACCTCCGTATTGAGTACTTTTGTATTAATTCGTTAAACTCCATTGGTTACTTAACATTTAGAAAACAGTAACCGCGTGTTAACTCTCTCTCCCTCTCTCTCTCTCTCTCTCTCTCTCTCTCTCTCTTTCTATATATATATAATTTGATCCCGGCAACAGAATCAATCCCTGGCTTCATTAGCAAGTACCTAATCTATTCGGCTACCGTTATCCGCAAGAAATATTTTTTGAATTTTAAACATTTATTTGTGAAATGCTTTTTAACGTCTGTCAAAGTGATCTAATCATCATATGATAATCTGCGAATGAATTAACCGACTTCAATTCAACAGAAAGTGCTTAACGATAAAAAGAAATTCTTATATAATTATGATATAATTATTTACTATAATCATTTCAAATGAATTACCTGCTCTATGTTTTTATTTACGTTACCCCCCATATATATATATATATATATATATATATATATATATATATATATATATATATATATATATATATATATATACTTTGATGTTTTAGAGGACATATATAATATATGCAATCATATTTGGATGGATTAGAGGACATATATAATATATATAAAATCCTTTTTAAGAAAAAGCTATATATATATATATATATATATATATATACTTGTTTATTGTTATATAAACATGCTCACATCCCGCTGCTACAAATAGCCACTTGTTTCAATCAAACAACAGATATCATCAGGCAGCGACTTGACTATTCAAAAGTTCAATGAATTATGGATTTTTATTTTAGGTAGGAACTCTTTAAAAGTTGGAGTTAAAAAACTTAAAACACAGAACTTTAATTATAAAATGTAAAGAGGGAGGGGCAATTTAAATAAAGTTAAAAGATTACAATGGAGAGAGAGTGATTGAGAGGAGAAAAAAAAGAATAGAGAAAGAAATAGAAAAAGAAAATAGAGAGAAATATATATATATACATATATATACACATACACATATGTACATATATATATATATATATATAATATGGAGAAGAAAAGAAAAGATAAAAATGGTTATTATAAAGAGAATAAGGACTAGAAGGGAAAGGAAAGGAAAGAATGATGAGATCTAGTTAAATAGAGAAAGAGAGAGAGAAAGTAAGAATTTGACAGTATATAGAAAAAGAAAAAGAAAAAGATCTGCGTGTCAACCAATTTATGAACAGTTATACAATTCAGTAATGAAACATATTATTACAAATACAAACAGAAGATACAATCCAAGCGTCAGAAATGAACATGCCAAAAAAGACAGCGAATGTATCCAGCCAACATATATATCAACTCACATACGTCCACGAGTAATATCAACGCAGTTCAAACATACGTCTACAATTAATTAGGCCCTTTATGCTAAATGATATAACTTTAGTTTTCGCGTTTTTATTAGATAAATATATAAATAAAAGAAGAAAAAAATAATGATAAAACAATATTAAAATTATTATTATTAATAATAATAATAATAATTATTATTATTATTCATTATTATTTTTTCTTCTTTTATTTTACTGTCAAATTCTTACTTTCTTTCTTTCTCTCTGTCTCTATTTAACTAGATCTCATCATTCTTTCCTTTCCTTTCCCTTTTAGTCCTTATTCTCTTTATAATAACCATTTTTATCTTTTCTTTTCTTCTCCATATTATATATATATATATATATATATATATATATGGATATGTATATATGTGTATGTGTATATATATATATATATATATATTTCTCTCTATTTTCTTTTTCTATTTCTTTCTCTATTCTTTTTTTCTCTTCTCAATCACTCTCTCTCCATTGTAATCTTTTAACTTTATTTAAATTGCCCCTCCCTCTTTACATTTTATAATTAAAGTTCTGTGTTTTAAGTTTTTTAACTCCAACTTTTAAAGAGTTCCTACCTAAAATAAAAATCCATTATTCATTGAACTTTTGAATAGCAAGTCGCTGCCTGATGATATCTGTTGTTTGATTGAAACAAGTGGCTATTTGTAGCAGCGGGATGTGAGCATGTTTTTATAACAATAAACAAGTATTATCAGCTCTTTTTATTGAGCACTATCTAACAACCTCGTTGAATTCATTAGTCCATTACTTTTGAATATAATAAAAAAAACGAGTATATATATATATATATATATATATATACATATATATATATATATATATATATTGAATTGAGTGTTCCTAATGATGGCGGTCTTAACAGAGCTGAAAGAGAGAAACAGACCAAATACCAAGGTCTCATGTATGATATGAAAAGAAACTGGAACCTAAAGGGGATATCGATCATACCAGTTATCATAGGTGCCACAGGACTTATGAAGAAGAACCTGAAGTCCTACCTAACTAATATTCCTGGTGAACCAAGTGCAAAAGAGATTCAGACAATTGCACTTAAGGGAACAGCGAGGATACTAAAAAGAGCTCTCGGTTGGTTTCGATAAAAAAGCAGGGCAATGTTGGCAGCTGGTTTGGCTGCCCCATACCCGGCATTACAATCTTCAAAGGAATAAAAATAAAAATAATATATATATATATATATATATATATATATATATATATATATATATATATACTAGCGGGACCTGTGAAAATTCATTGATGTTGGCATTCTGTAGATGTTCAGTGTAAATGGTGACACTGATATTATTGTTGCTTTTTTGTTAAAACTGCAAATGTATTTATCTAAGCTAGCACAAATGCCCAGCAAAGTCCGGTTGTAAAGTATGCTTAAATATGATATTTTAATTCTTGCAGATTTTGTATATATTTTTATAGTGTTAATGTTCTATCGATTTTTATATGTTATAAAGTTGATTTCAAAAAAAAAATATATATCCATATGACTTGGGCGCATTAGCTTGAATTGAAACTGAAATAAAAACTTGAGTTCCTTTAGCCATAATCGAAACCAAAACCAAAACTTATGAAGAATTCTTGATACAATTATTTATATGAGTATCGAAGAAAGCTTCACATGCCTCTCGCAGTGACTAAGTGTACAGTTAATTTTACCTATTTACTATGCCTCCCCACGGGACAGAGTTAGACACCAGGGTCGTTTTTTAGTGTGGAGAAAAGGTAGAAAAATAAAAATTGTCTCAGCCGTGAAGGATTTCTCCTCCACCGAAAGAGAACAAGAAATGGAAGTGCAGCATCTGAAGAACAGATGGTATTTATTTGCTCCCCCACCGAGCAAATTAGGCACAAGGCCGATTTTTCATGTGAGGAGTGAAGGGGAAATGGGGACCAACTCCCCGGGGAGGAGGGGAGCTGGATAGTGACAATTGGTATGAAGGGTTGCCCCTACATTGACCAAGGTCTTATATGTGGGGTTTCCCCCACATATGGTCTTTGCTTGCAGTATCTGCCGGAACAGATGGTATTTATTTGCTCCCCCACTGAGCAAATTAGGCACAAGGCCGTTTTTAATGTGAGGTAAAAACCAGCTCCCCTAAAAGTAGGCAAAAAGGGGGCACTCTGGTTACCAAAAATAATAATTGTCCCAGTATGGAGGGTTTCCCCTCCATTGACTGGTACAAATTATCTTAAGTGCAGCATCTGCCGGAACAGATGGTATTTATTTGCTCCCCCACCGAGCAAATTAGGCACAAGGCCAATTTTTAATGTGAGGAGTGAAGGGAGGGGGAAGGGAAAAAGGGGACCAGCTCCCGAGAGGTGGGAAATGGGAGCTGGTTAAAGGTCAGACATGTGGGGTTGCCCCCACATCTGGTCTTTGCTAGTCATAGCTAGTCATAGCTTGCAGTATCTGCCGGAACAGATACTACACTTTGATGGTATTTATTTGCTCCCCCACTGAGCAAATTAGGCACAAGACCGTTTTTAATGTGAGGTAAAAACCAGCTCCCCTAAAAGTAGGCAAAAAGGGGGCACTCTGGTTACCAAAAATAATAATTGTCCCAGTATAGAGGGTTTCCACTCCATTGACTGGTACAAATTATCTTAAGTGCAGCATCTGCCGGAACAGATGGTATTTATTTGCTCCCCCACTGAGCAAATTAGGCACAAGGCCGTTTTTAATGTGAGGTAAAAACCAGCTCCCCTAAAAGTAGGCAAAATGGGGCACTCTGGTTACCAAAAATAATAATTGTCCCAGTATAGAGGGTTTCCCATCCATTGACTGGTACAAATTATCTTAAGTGCAGTATCTGCCGGAACAGATACTACACTTTGATCTTGTTTATATATTTTATTGAGAAAGAAAAAATTGAACATAAAAAACGTACAAAAAATTCAATTCAACAAAATTAGGCACAAGGCCCTACAAGAAATTGGGAGGGGGAGGGTACAGGGTCTTTTTGACTACGTAACAGATGAGACTTTGAAGTCTTACTCTTGACTGGCAACATTTACCAAAATACCTCAATCACTCTGTGGATCCTAATCTAACTAATAACCCCAGCGTTCAATGTAAAATGTAACTATGTACAATTTGTATATTCATTTCTGTATGTTGTGTGTGCATTTTTTTTTTTTTTTGTGTGTGTGTGTATGTGTAAACACTTTGATCTTGACCAAAAAGTTTACATCGCACTTTAGAAAACCTACTATTGATTTTATAAACTATTTTTTTATATATAATGTCTTTCATCGCGCCCTTGTCATATCAAAGAACTTACGATTAATTTATATGCCTTGGATGTGCGATAATAATGACTGGCATTTAAGTTTAAAATGACAAAGTCAAGTAATATTTGAAAAGTGTTCTTTAAACAGAAACATTTATTTCGAACGCACCCCAGTCATATCAATATATGTTGGTCTTTTCGGTTTGTCTGATAATAAAACATTCCAGATTCATTGGTGATGTTAGGCTGTGTAAGTCAAAATCGCCTCTTTCATTTTATCGTTGGATTATTTCGATTTTCGGTTATCGATACTTATCGAAGACATTCGGACACAAAACCTATTTAACATTAACTGGCGCATAAAATACCCCCGTGTGAAATTTGATTTAAAAAATAATTGACCCAGCCGTTTTCGAATCCATAAGAAACAACCTTATAGAAACACAAACACAGGGATACACAGGCACATAGGCAAAGTTCCTTTTTCATTATATATATATATATATATATATATATATATATATATAAAATATATACAAATATATATATATATGTACTAGTATATAAAATTCACCTTGTGTGTGTGTGAGTTTCTTCCTTATATGTTTCGAAACAGCTGAGTTTATCTTTTGCCAATTTCACACAAAGGGAATTTATATGTCTGGCAGTGTTTTTAGACATGTTTTGTACAGAAATTCATCCGATGATATCTAAAATCGAAAAAAATGGTCTTTAAAAATAACTTTCCTTTTTTTTTTTTTTAGATAAAAATAATTTTTACAGGGAAATATTTTACATTACACCGGCCAAGTGAGATTATAAAACATCAACAAATTATTTGTTCTACAAAAACAGATTTGTTAAAATCTGGAGTTATAGCTCGGTCGTATAGCATTCGACTACAGATCAAATGATCCCCTGTTAAAGCCAATATGTACATTTCCACTTTGTTTTAATGTTTTCTTATTAATGAGTTCAATTTACGATAAAAGAGGATGTACCATTTAAAATCGCCGCAAATCATTTCCTCGTTTGCATATTTAAAACAAAACATTAATCAGAAATGGCTTTCCTAGGGCATTTATCGTCAATTCAAAATATTAGCTGGCGTGATATTGTAAACAAACACAGACAGAATTTGATGAACGTCATTATCATTAGATTTTTATTTTAAGTGTTTTTTTTTTGTTTATTTGCGAATTTGTCTACTGAGCAAATTATCCTCGTAATATATAATAATCAATAGAAGATTGATTCTATAATAATACATACGCAATCTGCATAAATTAAAATATCATGTTTAAGTGTATTGTACGACCGGGCAATGCCTGGCTTCCAGCTAGCTTGTATATTATATATGCATAGACGTGTGTATATATATGATAATGTCGGTCGGATGCTGCATATTTTGCTTTAAATGTCATCAGGTCGTTGTATTGGTCGACTAAATGTCTACCGGGTAAGAACCGGCGTCTTTGTTGAGTGACTTCCGTACTTGCGCTGTGACGAATAGAGACAGCCTACTTCTTGCAACCCACACAGCGATGCGATCGAAAAAGAGGCGAGAACCGACTGAAAGAAAAGAGACTGTAGAAACGTCCGGAAGCTTTGCAATAACATAGCCGCCAGCCATAAACAAATAAGCAAAATAGAGTTCAGCAAGGTACAGTGAGTTTAATTTCATTCACAAACCAGATCTTCAATCAAAATTAGTGGAGCAATTTACATTTTGTTTACGATTAAAGGTGATCTGTAAACTAGGAGGACCTAGTAAACTGATTCCATTTTTGTTTAACTTCGCCTGAAGTAAGCGAAGTTCATTTAAACATCTTTATATACAAAATACTCTGATGTTGGTGCAAAAATAATGCCGTTATTGACGTTCAGCTTCAAAAGATCCTAACTCCTTTCATAAAAAAACTTTATCAATCGAAATGAGAATAATTAAAATCGACACATTTTTTGTCAACGAAAAACAAGTTTATTGATCCCACTAGCATAGAAAGTTCTGCAAGGGAGGCAGTCAATAAAGGCCGATAATGCATCATCATTTTTCGCGCAGGAATTTGTCGAGATGCTTGACAAAGTGATAATCGGTGGGCGAGAGGTTCGATGTATATGGCGGATGAGGTAGAGTTGTAGCCCAATTCGTTCAGTTTCTGCAGGTTCAGTTGAGCAATTCTCATTCCATCATCACACGACACGAACTAATCAAAATTGTAGCCCCCCTATATATATATATATATATATATATATATATATATATATATACTAGCAAAAGTACCCCTCGTTGGGTTCAAAAACAGCCTACGGAAAATGGACTCTGATTTATGAAAGTGTCATAGGTTATGAAAAGGAAGGGTTGTAATGAGATAGCTTCGAATTTGGGGGTATCAAAACCAAAGCAAAATATAATGAAAGTAAAAATAAAATAGATAAACCCCATAATTTATTATACCATACTTGTTCACACTGAAACACTTATCACAATATTCTGTGGATCCATAATAAAAAAACTTGTTAAACTTTGTGACATATTTCCATTCTATGGAGGTCAGGCGCGAACGAACACCCCATAATTTTATCATACCATATTTCTTCGAACTGAAACATAATTATCAAAGTATACTTACGCAGATATATATGAAAAGTCTTTATTAAAGTTTGTGCCTATTTCCATTCTATGAACGCCAGGCGCGAACAGAGACCCCCGAATGTTATTATACCATCCCTATTTAAGTTAAAACATACTGATCAAAGTATAGTTATGTACATCTATATCAAAAACACTTGTAAACGTTTTTTTTTTTTTATTTTTATTATTTTTTTATTTCCATACTTTGTGGACCAGGTGCGAACGCAGACCCCACAATTTTAATGAACCACTGTTCTGCCAGATCAAACATACCCATTCCTGTGTCACGATACATCTTCTATCATTATATGTAATTAGTTTTTTAAAATAGTCAACCATATAGGAGCCTATTCGTGACCAGACACACACACACACACACACAGACATTCAGCTTTATATATATATATATATATATATATATATATATATATATATATATAGCCATTCATATACATTTTTTCATGATAAAGCTTGAACCCAGAATTAGATTGAATCGAGCAATTGCATCTAATTCTGGAATTTAGCTTTATCATGAAAAAGTGTATGTCAACGGGTATATATATATATATATATATATATATATATATATATATATATATATATATTTAAAGGAGATTAGAAAAATAGTCTAAAGAGCAGAGTGTATTTTAATGTAATAGTGAAATTACTAGTTTAATTAAAATACCGGAAAGAAAAAGTGCTCGGTGTAATTTAGATATATAATAAGCTCGATAGTTAAATATCCTAGAGCTAATTAAATATTTAGTAATGTGATTGATAATTTAAAAATCAAATTATAATTAAATTTTTAATTAATTTAATTATAATTTTATTTTTAAATTATCATTTTTTTATTTTTTATTTTTAAATTATCAATCACATTATGTGATTGATAATTTAAAAATCAAATTATAATTAAATTTTTAATTAATTTAATTATAATTTTATTTTTAAATTATAAATCACATTACTATATATATATATATATATATATATATATATATATATAATCTCCTCTTAATATATGTGTAAATATATGAAGAAAAAGTGGTTCATAGATACTTGCTGTTCATCATCAAATAGGTTGTTCCGAAATCGTGTCTGGGGTCGGCTAATTTAGTTAATATTTGTAGATGTGATATCTACCGCCTGCATACCAGCAGTGACTATCTTGTCACATAGTCAAATGTAGAACTCGATAAAATATAAAAAGAAAATTTTAAAATAAAATCGATGCATAGCCAATGGATTGCGCTGTGGCACATACGGTTAGGTCGTCAGTATTATACACTCCATGCGTGTGACGACATGGGTTGGCGCCTATGTCGGAGCACGTCACTGATAAGATGAAGTAGATGGAAACCCGCTATGGGTCTGGCGTTGTCCGTTGTCGATGTAATTGCTCGATTCCATCCAATTGTGAGTTTTAGCTTAATCATCAAATGTGTATATGAACGGGTATTTATATCTATCTATCTATAATCTCCTCTTAATTTCTAATACAGTGTGACAAAAAAATACGGGCCTCAACTCAAATTAGGCCCCGTGTCTTAGTGTTTTGTCCGAATGAAAGGAAACTTTGGTCATAACTAGTTTATTATATTCAAAACATCACATCAAAGCACTAGGGTCTTTGGAATTTTTTTCTCCGTTCTACAGCATATGTTCTACAGGGTGGTGAAAAAGTCAGGTAACATGTTAAAGGTAGAAAAAACAATATGATCCATTATAATCTCTATTCCTTTAATATTATTTGTTTAAATATTTGAGTGTAATATATAAACTACCCCTCCTGATTTCTGGCTTTGGGGCTATGTAAAGGATAGCGTTTATGGCAAGAAGCCTGATACAATAGCGTCTTTAAAGTTATTTATTGAAGAGGAGATTGCGCGGATATCAGCTGACATGATTACACGTGTTACACAATCAGTGGTTAATCGCTTCCAGCGATTGATAGAGAGAAATGGACGGCAATTAAAAAAATAAACATACTTCATGTTTGTTTCATTTTATATTTCAATGTATGGTACTTAAATATACGTGTATTTCTAATATCGTTTTTCTTTAAAATGTTACCTGACTTTTTGCCCACCCTGTAGATGGCCTCCATTTAGCTTTTGTTTTTGTTTGAGTCACTTATATATATATATATATATATATATATATATATATATATATATATATATATATATATATATATATAAACACGGCCATATATATATATATTTTTTTTTCTGTGAAAATCTACTTTATTTTTCTTATAATACATACCAATACTTATTTAAGATGCTCAATGTAATTGCAGAGCAATATAGTTAATGAATGACAAAAGTCTATATTCCAAAGTTCATGACGTTGACCGTCTTATAATTTTTCCTTTAATTCAGCTCTTTTGATGAATTGATTGTTGTTATTTCTTCTGATTAGTTAAAGGCAACATGATTAAGTGATTGATTTTGTGCTACGAAACAGATACTGCCAAGAATTGTAAATGTCAACTGAATTAAAGTAATAAATTTTATGAAGATCAATATAATGAACTTTGGAATATAGACTTCTATCATTAATTCACTATGTTGCTCTGTAATCCTATTGAGCTTCTTAAATAAGGATTGGCATACATTATAAGGAAATAAAATATAATTCCACAGAAGTATACACACACATACACACACATACATACAAACCCTCACACACATACACACGCACACACATATATATATATTATATATATAGTGAATAAAAACAAAATACTATATACGGGAGTTCATGAAGTTGAACAACTTATAATTTATTCCTTTAATTCAGTTGACATTTACAATTCTTGACAGTATCTGTTTCGTAGCGCAAAATTAATCACTTAATCACTATATCAATCAGTAAATCTAATATACTCGTAACTCATCAGAAGAAATATTTATGTATAGGTTCTCTTCGAATGTTTGGATTTTTAAAACGCACTTTATTTCCTTTTGACGGATTGATTGTTGCTATTTCTTCTGATGAGTTAAGGGCATAATAGATTCACTGATTGATATAATAATTAAGTGATTGATTTTGCGCTATGAAACAGATACTGTCAAGAACAGTAAATGCTAACTGAATTAAAGGAATAAATGATAAGATTGTCAACATCATGAACTTTGGAATATAGACTTTTGTAATTCATTAACTATATTCATCTGTAATTAAATTGAGCTTCTTAAATAAGTATTGGTATGTATTAAAAGGAAATAGAATATATTTCTACAGAAATATATACATATATATACATATATATATATATATATATATATATATATGATGGCAGCAAATTCGCTTTCGAACATTGCATAAATATAAAGATACACGAGATGGTAAAAAGTGTATCTAATTTATATCGAGCACTGCCTGTGCATGAGGATTGTTAAAGTGGAGAAAGACTTTGCACGGAGACAATCCCACTCTCTAAACAACTGCCACATTGATCCAAAAAGAAGAGCAATCAAAATCATTGGCTGCAACAGTCATCGCAGGTTTTATATCAGAGTTTTCCTTCTCCTAGGGAGGTTGCCTTCACTACGGCTTACAGAGTCCTCTCCGCCCACCATGCCATTTGATCCATGACTTGAACTTAGGTTGCTGGGCACCAGAGCATATTCCACACGCCGGTGGGTCATATATGCCGCAGCTTACAGGGCCTAAGCTCCTCTGGAGGTTTCTGTCAGGGTTACCTCACCCTTAGCCTTTGGTTAAATAACCTTGGCCCACAAGGCAGTGGAGTGGTCAGGGTCTGGTGTGGACGTGTGTTAAGAGCACACAGACGTCTTAGCGTCTTTCTGTGCTTCTCCCAGACAAATTAACCCCACGTGCACGTCGTGACCACTGCCACGCAGCCGGGGCTCTGATGAACGGCGAGTGTACTGCGCCGTATAACTGGACCTCCACACACACACACACACACACATATATATATATATATATATATATATATATATATATATATATGCGTGTATATATATGTATACATATGTATATATATAACTGGACCTCCATATATATATATATATATATATATATATATATGCGTGTATATATATGTGTACATATGTATATATATATGTATATATATATATATATACATATATATATATATATATCGCTTCTATCAAGGAACACAAACCTTCACATGAATTCCGCGTGACCATCGCACCGTTCTTACACTTGAAAAGATTACGCTAAAAACAACAAACGCTCTTCTATTTTCTGATTCTATGCTTCAACAATAACATCGCAAAAAAAAGAAAAACATACTGTGGATGAAGTGTTGCTTCGAAATATATTTATGATTCCAATTTTTAAACAAAATAAATATCTATTTATTTTCTAATGCGTTGTTTCGCGTTCAAACGTATCTAATGAGTATTTCATTACACATATATATATATATATATATATATATATATATATATATATATATAGTCATCCACATACAATAATGTTTCGCAGCTCATCAGTGCGGCTAGAAAGGCAACTACCTCATGTCAGGATTGAAACCCGACCGTATGTACGGTAGTCAAGGCTCCTAACCATTACGCTATTGGCGGCTGCTGAACAAGTAGTGAATTTTTAACGATGTTTACACATCGTCCGAAATACCTCCGCTATATATTAGCAAAAGTACCCGTCGTTGACTGGGTTCAAAAACAGCCTACAGAAAATGAACTCTGATTTATGAAAGTATCATAGGTTATGAAAAGGAAGGGTTGTATATATATATTATACCATCCCTATTTCCATTCTATGAAGACCAGGCACGAACGGAGACCCCGGAATGTTATTATACCATCCCTATTTAAGTTAAAACATACTTACCAAAGTATTATTATGTACATCTATATCAAAAACACTTTTAAACGTTTTTTTTTTTTATTTTCATACTTTGTAGACCAGGCGCGTACGCAGACCCCATAATTTTAATTAATCATCATTATTCCAGATCAAACATACCTATTCCTGTGTCTCGATACATCTTCTATCATTATATGTGATCAGTTTTCTATAATAGTCAACCATATAGGAGCCTATTCGTGACTAGACACACACACAGACGTTCAGTTTTATATTATAGATATATTCGTTGTGTTAAGTCTGAAGCAGCTCGCTCATTATTAGTTAATCTATCATAACATGTAAGGTAATATATGCTTAGTGGAAATGTTGTATTTTTATGTGAGCATTGAACACTACCGACGAATGTAGCTGACCGTAGAATTATCCCCTGTGTTTTCTTGCTTCTATTACACCATTTGCGAAATTGCCAATCCCATTTATACATCGAACAATTGAATCGAACAAAAATATCTATAACCTGCATCGGCACATGTCGTTGACACTTCCCGTGGAATCTATCTTTCCTGAATCAATAACTTGTTTCGAACTTTCTTAAGCAGCTGTTAAGAAGAAAATCGTTGCTTCTAAAAAAATGGAAATAACTTTGATAGTTTTAAGATACGATGATTATCGATAAAAGATATTTCAAACTAACAATTTTCAAGACGGTGATAATAATATTGTCGACTTAAAAATGACAAATCGATAATTCCCAGTTCGATCAACCTTACATAACAATAGCGAATTTAACATTTATACCCTGTATTTTCTGACAGGATGCGCGTATAATGCCCTCATTGATAAAATAAAGCGTTGTATTCAAAATTCAGCTCAGGTTCGCGTGTTTGACAGATCACTTTCTTAGTTCGACAGAAATACTTCCTAGTTCGACAAGAGAGAAAACAAGTATGCGAGACGATCACGTTAAAGATATGAATGCCGTTCAAGATCACGTTAGAGGTACAAATGTAGCAGAGCGCAGACGCGCGTATGCCAATGCATGTGAAATGACGTCAGCGGCACGAAAATGAAAAGAGAGAAAGAGAGCGAGAAAGGACGTAAGAGAGAGAGAGGATCACGTTAGCGACGTGGATGAGGTTTGATCGCTTGAGAAGACGATCGCGTGAGAACGTCAAAGCCGTAGAGAAAAATTATCTGTTGCTGGAACATGCGCAAATATTTATCGATTCTATTACAATCTAAAATATCTGTCTGTTTAAATGTATGTATGTATGTATATATGGTTGTATGTATTCCTAAAACTTTTGAAAGACGCAACAGATTTTCACGATATCCATATCGTTTTGAAGCACAACCCTTCGGACGACAAATATCGAAGAATTGGACAAAAACATTAATTTCATCACCGTCAACTGGGGAGTTTTCTACAAGGAGTGGTCGATTTTTGGCCGATATTCGACCGTCACCCCCTCTTTTCGATAGAATAGCCTTAATTTAAACCTTCGCCACTTCTGCTTTGGTGATGGACTCAACGCAATGACGTCAGGTATTTCCACCGTTGCTTTTTTCCTTCGCGATACGGATTCGAGCCTTCCCGCCGGCCTACTACGACTATTGTTTTGTTCAACATACACCTCTAAAAACCCGGGCAACGCTAGACACTCAGGCTACTATATATATATATATATATATATATATATATATATATATATATATATATATATATATATATATATATATAAGTTTTAATGAAGAATGTATTATATAATGTTAAATTCAATTTTAAAAGTATTAATTAAGAATGTATTATATAATGTTAAATTCAATTTTAAAAGAATTAATTAAGAATGAATCATATAATTTTAAATTCAATTTTAAAAGTATTAATTTAGAATGTATCATATAATGTTTAATTCAATTTTAAAATAGTTAATAAAGAATGTATTATATAATGTTAAATTAAATTTTAAAAGTATTAATAAAGAATGTATTATATTATATTGAATTCAATTTTAAAACAATTAATTAAGCATGTATTATATAATTTTAAATTCAATTTTAAAAGAATTAATAAAGCATGTATTATATAATTTTAAATTCAATTTTAAAGGAATTAATAAAGAATGTATTATATAATGTTTAATTCAATTTTAAAAGTATTAATTAAATTTTTTTATATAATGTTAATTCAATTGTAAAAGTATTAATAAAGAATGTATTATATTATATTGAATTCAATTTTAAAAGTATTAATTAAGAATGTATTATATAATGTTAAATGCAATTTTAAAAGTATTAATTAAGAATGTATTATATAATGTTAAATTCAATTTTAAAAGTATTAATTAAAATTTATTATATAATGTTAATTCAATTTTAAAAGTATTAATTAAGAATGTATTATATTATATTGAATTCAATTTTAAAAGTATTGATAAAGAATGTATTATATAATGTTAAATTCAATTTTAAAAGTATTAATTAAAATTTATTATATAATGTTAATTCAATTTTAAAAGTATTAATTAAGAATGTATTATATTATATTGAATTCAATTTTAAAAGTATTAATTATGAATGTATTATATAATGTTAAATTCAATTTTAAAAGTATTAATTAAAATTTATTATATAATGTTAATTCAATTTTAAAAGTATTAATTAAGAATGTATTATATTATATTGAATTCAATTTTAAAAGTATTGATAAAGAATGTATTATATAATGTTAAATTCAATTTTAAAAGTATTAATTAAAATTTATTATATAATGTTAATTCAATTTTAAAAGTATTAATTAAGAATGTATTATATTATATTGAATTCAATTTTAAAAGTATTAATTAAGAATGTATTATATAATGTTAAATTCAATTTTAAAAGTATTAATTAAGAATGTATTGTATAATGTTAAATTCAATTTTAAAAGTATTAATTAAAATTTATTATATAATGTTAATTCAATTTTAAAAGTATTAATTAAGAATGTATTATATTATATTGAATTCAATTTTAAAAGTATTGATAAAGAATGTATTATATAATGTTAAATTCAATTTTAAAAGTATTAATTAACATTTATTATATAATGTTAATTCAATTTTAAAAGTATTAATTAAGAATGTATTATATTATATTGAATTCAATTTTAAAAGTATTAATAAAGAATGTATTATATAATGTTAAATTCAATTTTAAAAGTATTAATTAATTTTTTTTATATAATTTTTATTCAATTGTAAAAGTATTAATAAAGAATGTATTATATTATATTGAATTCAATTTTTAAAGTATTAATTAAGAATGTATTATATAATGTTAAATTCAATTTTAAAAGTATTAATTAAAATTTATTATATAATGTTAAATTCAATTTTAAAAGTATTAATTAAAATTTATTATATAATGTTAAATTAAATTTTAAAAGTATTAATTAATTTTTTTTATATAATGTTTATTCAATTGTAAAAGTATTAATAAAGAATGTATTATATAATGTTAAATTCAATTTTAAAAGTATTAATTAAAATTTATTATATAATGTTAAATTAAATTTTAAAAGTATTAATTAAGAATGTATTATATTATATTGAATTCAATTTTAAAAGTATTAATAAAGAATGTATTATATAATGTTAAATTCAATTTTAAAAGTATTAATTAAAATTTATTATATAATGTTAATTCAATTTTAAAAGTATTAATTAAGAATGTATTATATTATATTGAATTCAATTTTAAAAATATTAATTAAGAATGTATTATATAATGTTAAATTCAATTTTAAAAGTATGAATTAAGAATGTATTATATAATGTTAAATTAAATTTTAAAAGTATGAATTACCAATGTATTATATAATGTTCAATTAAATTTTAAACGAAAATTCTTCATAATTTAATATTTAAAGTTATAAATTTATTGTATTTTTAATTTTAAAATCCTGTCCTTTTCTTTTCCAGTTTTAACAACTAGTCCATTATTTTTCCTTGTTTAAGTTTAACCATATTACTTTTCATTGTCGCGGTTTTCTATGTACTATTACATACGAAATCTGGACGAATGAGAATATCATACATAAGCATATTTTACTGCTAGTTCTATATATAAAAGGCTATAGTCTGTCCGTCCGTCTTCATATTTTCAAACTAAAAGTCGCGGGGCGGCACTAGGGGTATCAAATAATTAGATATTTTATATGTCTTAATCCGGTTTAAATTGTTTGTAAGGGGTCGCAATTGGTCAAAATTGAAAAAAAATCGTTATATATTTTGTGCATTCATTTTAGTGTTTTTTATTTTTAATTTTTAATTAGTTCATATGCGTGTGGCGTTGACAGAGTGGTAACGTCACTAGCTTTGGAAGCTAAAGTTTTGCTTCTGGTTTCGATTTATGCTAATAACATCCAAATCCTTTTTTGAAAATTTTGAAATCACGACTCTATAATAATATACATTAAATCTAGACAAATTAATATATACTATTTAAGCGTATTTTACAACTGGGCAAAGCCAGGCGCCTCCACATACCCCCGCCAGTTAGGAAAATACTTATTAGACAATATCTTTGGTCTTTGTCTTGTGATTAGAAATGAAAATGGTTTTAAAGTATCATTCTTAATTACTAGGGGTATGACAACAGAATATTCTTATCGTTGTTTTGACTCTCGAGTATATATACGAAACAGTTAGACACAGTTAATCAACCGACAACTATAAGCTCTATATAAAAACATATAAGATATAAACGGATACGCACTTGAGAGTAACAAACAAAAATTAAAAGAATATGCTGTTGTCCTAGCCCTACTAAAGACTAACAAACAAAGCTTCTTTTGGAAATGCGAAGACTCATTAAAAGCCTTGATCTTTGGCAGCCATTATAATACTCTACTTAGTAGAGCAATCTTCTTTTAACACTTTTTAGAGCTATCTATATCTATAAAATCCTGGGTATTCCACACACACACACACACACACACACACACGCGCGCGCACACACACACACACACACACACACACACACACACATATATATATATATATATATATATATATTAATGAAATCTAAGAGATGTAGTGTTTACCTGATATACGCAATGGTAAACTTTAAACTAATATAAATAACAGTATTTATATATAGAAAATTTAATCCCAACCGATTAAAAAAAGCTCAATACGTAATAGAGATTAGAGTTATTATAAAAGAAAGAAAATTAAATCTATAAGTTGAACTGTACAATCAATACTTATTGTTCGACTGAATACTCCAAAACACAACTTACAAAGTCCTTATTCCGTGGAGTTTCAAAGAATGCTATTCTTGTTATTCTTCTCATCAGAGGACATAAAGAAACCAGCAAATTATATTTGTAGCAATCCTAGAATTTGCTAGTTTAGGCATTAAGTGAACCCGCAATTTACTGTAGTTATATATTGCAAAACAAAAAAAAATGAAAAAATGTTGCATATGTAAAAAATATAAAAACAAACCGCGTATAATTGTAAATTATTTTTTAGAGTATTCAGTCGAATAATAAATTTTGACTGTAAAGTTCAACTTGCAGTTTTAATTTTCTTTCTTTTGCAATTATAGCTGTTGCTGTATTTTCGAGACGCATTCCTGTTATGTCATATGCAGCCTTGCTTATCAGTTCTGTCTTATTTGTAAAACACTAGTGTCCAAAATGTTTGCCCAGTTTTGTTGTAAGTGATTCAGGTGCTTGTCTAAAGTATTTTATAGCGACCAACGGACGAAGTTACTTTTGGAAATGCGAAGACTAATCTTTAAAAAAATGCTATAAAAAAATTAGAATAAAAAAAAATGAATCCACATTTTATGCGTTTTATTTAGGAGAATTACATTGATAAAGCGAACCATCGATCCTAGTAGTATTCGATCGCGGCTTTGTTATCTTCCATGCGTATGGATCTGTATTGTTGGCAAGGGGGACGAGATTTTCGATAAACTAACAGCGACTTTCTTGTCACGAACGTTTTTCTTCGTGGATCTCCCTGCAGCTGTCATCTGCAACGTTCAGCTGTAAAATATTCGTGTTGTTTCCTTTTATTTTGTTTATTTTTTATACCGAAATGATTTCACAATCGTTACGATCGCTGTGTTGGAAGCGAAAATAAATAAAAGGGTTAAGCATATAAACCGTTTCCTATGCGATGCAAGAACGGTTATTGATCAGGGCATTTCGATCAAGCTAATTTATGCGTTAGCAGATACCTCCATTTTACCGCATATCGATGGGAAAGGTCAGAAAGGGAACATTAAAAGCCAGTACCCAAGAGAAAAAAAAACTCTTGCATATAAAAATACAGGAGCAGCTCTTTCAGAATTCCCCGGAAGGAAGCCCCTCAAATTATTAGCAATAAACTGACCTATTCTAAAAGAGAAATAGTAACGTCTGAGAGGAATGACTTTTTGAACTGCTGAGAGTCTATCTTATACACATAGTCAAACATATAATCGTTGGATTACATTTTAAAATGACTCGGAAACAAGAAGGAAATTTTACAATTTAAACTGTAAGGAATCTTGCTTCAGATCGACAGGAAAACATCGACCTTAAATATATAGTCTAAAATATATTAGTCGGATTACACTAAAATAACTAGAAAAAAACATTTTCCCCACTCTTTATCTGTGCCAAAACCAAAACGTAGATTCCATAAACACAGCTTCTTACTTAGAAATGCACGCCAGTGGAACTCTCTTCCGTCCGTCTGTTTCCCACCTGACTACAACTTGGATTTCTTCAAGTCCAACACGAACAAATTCCTGATGAACCGCCCCCTTAAGTAAGACACTTTATCAAATCTCCAATACTGACGATTACTACGATACTATCCCATTGATTACTGTACACGCAATAAGCCTTATCCCTGAGTGGTTTCCGGGCCTTGATAAGTGGTGATTACCATGTAAAAAAGGAAGGAACCGAATAACTTTAGAATTTAACAAATGTGAAACAAATCCAGATATAAAACCAATAAAGCGTGGAAGGATAAAAGTGTTGCCCTGAAGAAAACAACAGTTTTATTTAAAAAGTTTTATTGAAAAAAAATCAATTCAGGTAACTTGATTGTGTAGTAGGGCTGGCATCTATTCAATGTAGCCGCCTTCAGCCTCAATCAATCAATTCAGGTAACTTGATTATGTAGCAGAGCTAATATATATTCATGTAGCAACCTTCAGCTTACATAACGTCTCGGTATGTGTCTGGAACTGAAAGCATGCTTTTTCCACAAGCGCCGGCGGGAGCTCGCCGAGTACTTGACTGGGCTTGGTATTGTAACCTTTTATATTGCTGATGTTATCGACATATGACAAAACGAAGTAGTTCAACTGGTGCAGCTCGGGAAGGAGGGTGCTCCCAGCAAGCGAAGTGTACAAAGTCGTACCACTTCTTCTGAAGTGAAGCCTGGGTTTGTTTGGACTTGTGCGTCGGCGCCGAATCAATACTGCCACACTCAGGGTCTTCCAACAGCCATTTGATTGCAGCAAGGGATTATCACGATTTTCAGCATATCCGGGGACACGTTGGTGCTGACTTTCAAGATGACTTCGAAGATGTGAGGTGGTATGCGTGATTATCACTTGAAACCACACCAAATACCATAACTGTGACCGGAAACATTGTTTTAATAACTCTGTGCACGTCCCTGTTAATCGTAGCAATCCAACGATGCATTTTGAGGGTGCTGGCAATGGTCCTGTTTTCATAACTTGGATCGGTAGAGAGCATGAGTTGTACAGCAGCGCATCTTCGATCTCGCTTGTTGAACATCGTTTCACTTCCAAGAATGATCGAAAGCACCTGTCGCTCTGGGGATCTGTGCACAACTGGCCAAATAGTAGATGCTCTGCAACAAAAAGGAAAATCGATTTTTATAAAGCGGAAATGGAATCATGTCGTCTTTTCTTGGGCGACACTTTTATCGTTTCATTCTGTAGTAAAGAGTAGGCACACTTTTCAATAAGGAAAATATCAGAGCAAATCCTACGGAATTCCACGGTAAGAGACATCTCATGTGATTAGCAATAAACTAATGCCTTTCTCAAAGACCCTCTCCCCCACTCCAAATATGGGACGATGAACTACCGAGAATCATATCTCAGCCCGATAGCAGAAATATCATCTGACAAAAATCCAACAAAATTTACGAGCTAGATTTCATAAAAAGGCTAAGAATGTATCAGAAACTTTTAGAATTTTATTAAGATGTGACACAAAGTCAGAAAACGAAAATTGAATCAAGTTCTCAAGATGGAAGGCCACTCTAGCATACAAAAAATACCCGTGTAACTTCCTCGAAATTCTGCGGAAGATGCTTTCCTAAGGCATTTAGATATAAGTTCATCTCTTTCTCAAGATTCATCTGGTATGATGGCCCTCCATGATCTGCATAGTATTATTCTATATCCGGACAGAAAAACAGGCATTTAACACATATAATTCAAAATTTACGGGTTGGGTTTCATAAAAAATAGAAGAACTTTACCAAATCTAAGATGTGGGACAAAGTCAAGTGTGAAGAAAATGGAGAGTTTTCTTGCATAAAAATAGTTGAGAAACCCCTTTGGAATTCCCCAGTGAGCGAGTCGCAATATATTATTCCTTTCCCCAAGAGAGCACAGACAGAAGACATCGTAAAATGGCAGGAAAACCGCCACTCGACACGAATGATTCCTAATTTAAAGTTGGGGCTACAGAAAACTTAGAATAAAACAAGGTGTTTTCGAATTTCGATTTTGACTCGAAGGTAAAGATTGAAAGCCCATACTCCAGTTAAAAAGTATACTTGAAATGCAATAAATATCTGAGCAAACATTTTGTTATTTCGTGGTAGGGAGCCTCTCAGGCAATTAGCAATATGCTAATCTCATTTTCAAAGAGAAATTGTAATGTGTGGGATGGTGTTACTCTTAGAACTAGTGGTCGAAATAACGCGATTTAAGCGACGTCGTAAACGCAAGGATTGAATGACTTGCAAGAAATTACTGCGAAAAAAATCGACCCTCCTTGTAGAAAACTGCCTAGTTGACGGTGAAGGGATTAATAGTTTTAGCTAATTTTTCGATATTTGTCGTCCGAAGGGTCGGGCTTCAAAATGATATCAAACGTGTAAAAATCCGCCTCCTCTGTCGCAAGTTTATGGCAGACATAAAAACATCATACATGTATGTAAACAGATAGGTGAAATTTATATTATAAATTATATATTATTAATATATTAATTTGTGTAGAGTTCGTATTTATTATAAAAGACCTAATTCAGTTTGGAGTTTTATATCGTGCACAAGATATAGTAGTGATTTCTAAAGAAGAAAATATAAAAATTGGGTGCCATCAGCTCAGATCGAAACCAAAGCATTTAGCGGAGCAGCATTACCCGTTACCATTTGGGCTATCTTCTGATAGATAAACCTATAAGAAAACGTACGAACTTTACCGTATAAACGCTTATTTGCGCAGGTGTAAAAGAGAAGTTTAAGTCGACTTAGGCCTGCCAAATTCATTTTTATTAAATTTTGATTCCTTTACCTGGTAATATTACTGGCTAAAAAAATAATTAAAAGTACTGTGCACAAAAATGTCATCATTTGAATCGCTTCCTGCTAACTTGCGATCATGAGTTTCAGAGGAGTTGCACTTTGAAAAATATTTATCGTCGATCCTCACTTTTGTTTACAAAAATCAATAATGAAGAAAGCAATACATAAGGGAACGCTCGCTGATAATATGCATATATAGTTTAGCTAGCAGGCCACCTGGCATTGCCCGGTCATAAAATACATTTAAAAATGATATTCAATTCATACAGAAACCAAGACGTGTATGTGAGTGTTATGTTTTTTTTTTCTAAACAATCAACTTGTAAGTAAAAATAATAATAAAAATCTACTCGAGCAGAGAACTACACAAGAAACTTAAGATTGTGAGTCAATTACGATAACCATTAGGCCAGCTTAACACGTCATTAACAAGTGTTTTCAAACCTCTTGAGCAGTTGACAGACAAATAAAATACGATGACGTCCCTTTTATCAGCCCTTTCATCTGGAGGAAAATCGATTAAAACGTTTCTTCTATGTCTGAATATTCTGTATACACAGTTTCAGATCTGCCAATCACACATTATTTGAGTATGTAGGTTGGTAAGTGTGCTCAAACGCATTTTTACTTTTATAGATATATAGATATTTGTAGAAACTGTACTGTGAAGAGAGACTTATGCTATTACCGCTAGTTATTTAATTCTTAAACATGAATTTCTATCTTAACGTAATGAGTAACGCGCACGGAAAGACGAAAAAAGTAACATACGAGGTGCTTTTAATAAGATCCTGACTTTTATTGATAGTACACAATAAAACTCTAGTCTCCCTCGAAGTAATATCCTCCGACTGAAATGCACTTTTCAAACTCCTAGTCCTAGATATTACCTTAAACTATATGCGATGGTGAGGCCCGAGCTTACGGGGGTTGGAGAGTGTGTAACCCCCCTTTAATTGCCATTGCTCTCACGTTCACTCTGACCCGGAATGGTAGTACCTGTTAGGGTCCCAACTATGGGCTAAATAGAAACTGACTTTTACAAAAAAAAACAAAAATACTCTATTAAATTTTTTTTCTTCAAAATCACTGGATTCGGCATTAAATAATCTGGAAAGGGTTGATATGCCGTAAAACAAAAACAACCAACCAACCAACCAACCCACCAATAGTATCAGTAAGTAAAGAATTGCCTTTTAGAAAGGTTTTATTAACTGTAAAATACACGTACGCTCTTGAAAGGATCGAGCGGGAAAATGAAACAGAGGGCGCTTTTATTATGAATGTCAATCCCAAGGGGGATAACTCTTAACAACAAATTAAATCATAACACCCGGAATGGTAGTACCTGTTAGGGTCCCAACTATGGGCTAAATAGAAACTGACTTTTACAAAAACAAAACAAAAATACTCTATTAAATTTTTTTTCTTCAAAATCACTGGATTCGGCATTAAATAATCTGGAAAGGGTTGATATGCCGTAAAACAAAAACAACCAACTAACCAACCCACCAACCAACCAACCAACCAACAACTTCTGGTAGGCCCTTATGGAAGTTCCCTCGTGTGAGCGTGTAAAGGGCCTTCAATTGTCTCATAACGACAGTCTGTAAGGTCTTCCTTGAGCTTTGAGAATAATCAAAAGTCACAGGAAGCAAGGTATGAACTATAAGACAAATGAGAAACTATTTGGTAATGACAACGTCTTTCTTTCCGATCTTCTCTGAATATATTTGGGCCAAACTTTTCTGACATTTTCAGTTCCTCGCGAATAATTGCGTGAGCCAGTTCCCACATTGATATCAAACTGGGTACTTATGGTCTCTATAAACTAATGGCGGTCTTTATTCATGAAATTCTTTATTTAGTAAATCAACTCTGTTGTTATGACTTCATTATTCCTCAAACATATCTTTTACACTAACCTGTTGTGCGTCCATTATTATTATTA